>NC_080715.1:42064152-42171652 GCF_019097595.1 Hemibagrus wyckioides
ATTCTCCATTGCCATGAAACTGATTAAGCTGCAGCTCCAGGGTCATCCCCTCCCTCCGTCTCTGCCAATCATCATGAAGCAGACCCCGACCCCTGTTATGACATCATCTGCACGCTTCGGTAAACTGTGTGTTAGGAGTGTCTGTGTGTGTGTGTGTGTGTAAGTCTGTGTGTGTGTGTGTGTGTAAGTCTGTGTGTGTGTGTCTGTGTGTCTGTGTGTAAGTCTGTGTGTGTGTGTGTGTGTGTAAGTCTGTGTGTGTGTGTCTGTGTGTAAGTCTGTGTGTGTGTGTCTGTGTGTCTGTGTGTAAGTCTGTGTGTGTGTGTCTGTGTGTCTGTGTGTAAGTCTGTGTGTGTGTGTCTGTGTGTCTGTGTGTAAGTCTGTGTGTGTGTGTCTGTGTGTCTGTGTGTAAGTCTGTGTGTGTGTAAGTCTGTGTGTGTGTGTCTGTGTGTAAGTCTGTGTGTGTGTGTCTGTGTGTAAGTCTGTGTGTGTGTGTCTGTGTGTCTGTGTGTAAGTCTGTGTGTGTGTGTCTGTGTGTAAGTCTGTGTGTGTGTGTCTGTGTGTCTGTGTGTAAGTCTGTGTGTGTGTGTCTGTGTGTCTGTGTGTAAGTCTGTGTGTGTGTGTCTGTGTGTCTGTGTGTAAGTCTGTGTGTGTGTAAGTCTGTGTGTGTGTGTCTGTGTGTAAGTCTGTGTGTGTGTTTGTGTGTGTCTGTGTGTGTGTGTGTATGTCTGTGTGTCTGTGTGTAAGTCTGTGTGTGTGTTTGTGTGTGTCTGTGTGTAAGTCTGTGTGTGTAAATCTGTGTGTGTGTTTGTGTGTGTCTGTGTGTGTGTGTATGTCTGTGTGTCTGTGTGTGTGTGTCTGTGTGTAAGTCTGTGTGTGTCTGTGTGTGTGTGTGTGTGTCTGTGTGTAAGTCTGTGTGTCTGTGTGTAAGTCTGTGTGTGTGTGTGTATATGTCTGTGTGTGTGTGTGTGTTTGTGTGTGTCTGTGTGTGTGTGTGTGTATGTCTGTGTGTGTGTGTGGGTGTGTGTGTCTGTGTGTAAGTCTGTGTGTGTGTCTGTGTGTGTGTGTGTATGTCTGTGTGTGTGTGTCTGTGTGTAAGTCTGTGTTTGTGTGTAAGTCTGTGTGTGTGTTTGTGTGTGTGTGTGTGTTTGTGTGTAAGTCTGTGTGTGTTTGTGTGTAAGTCTGTGTGTGTGTGTGTGTATGTGTGTGTGTGTGTGTGTATGTCTGTGTGTCTGTGTGTGTGTATGTCTGTGTGTGTGTGTGTGTGTGTGTGTGTGTGTGTGTATGTCTGTGTGTGTGTGTGTGTGTGTGTCTGTGTGTAAGTCTGTGTTTGTGTGTAAGTCTGTGTGTGTGTTTGTGTGTGTCTGTGTGTGTGTGTGTATGTGTTGCGGCTTGCTTACCTGAATAACCAGAGCTTCCTTTGATTCTGAGTTTGATTCAGCGCTGCTGAAGGAGATGCTTATTATCAAAGATTACAACTTTTAGGGTCCGATTAACACAATGCCGACAAAAAGGATAGGATTGAGATATAACAACAGGATTTCTTGAAACATCACCAGGAAATCATTGGAGAAAACAAGCTGTAAAAGAAAATTAAACAAGTTTCATCTGTGCTAATGAACACTTCCTATACCAGGTGCCACTGCTATTTGTTTTTAGCCTATAGAAGTGTGTCTACTGAAGGACATTGTGTGTGTCTAGGTATGGGCTCAATGCCAAACCTGTCCATCATGCCAACGATGCCCATGCTGACCCCGATGCCTGTTGGCTCCTCTATGTCCTCCATGACCTCTCTGACCTCTATGCCAGCTCTGCAACCTCTCTTGCCTCTGCTCCCTGACTCACTCAACATGCCATCTTTACCCAATGGCACTGCCACGGTTCTAACACCAGCCCCAGGTAATACACACATGCACACAGAACATCTGGGTTTGACCACACCTACTTCTGGATAAATCTGAATAGATATAGAGAGAAGAATATTTGGAGCAATAAATATATACAGCACTAATATTAAGACACATGTAAATCCACGTGTACAAACACCCACACAAATACACTGATAATCCATTCTACACCTCTCTTTCCCCCTCTCTCTCTGCAGCTCACTCTCTCTCTGCAGGTCTGAGTAAATCTCACTCCCTCTTGGACTTGGCTTCCAGCAGGTACTGACTCAGACACAGTGGTGAATCTCAATGCTGTTGCATGACCATGGCCACACACACACACACACACACAAACTTGCATCTCTACCTGCATACACAACCTGATTTCAATACTTCCCATTACATAACATTTAACTTAAAATCTCTTTTTTTCTGATTTCTTATTGGCTGCCACCAGCTCAAACTCCTCCTCCACCACTTCTCTGGCAAGCAACTCCCCCAAAACCGGAACGTCTGATTGGGCGGTGCCTCAGTCGTCTCGCCTCAAATACCGCCAACAGTTTAACATCCTGGACAAACTGATGACCGGATATCTGTCAGGTGTGTGTGTGTGTGTGTGTGTGATTGAATCAGGGGGTATTTGGTGTAGTGAGTGTGTTTATGAATAGCGTGTTTATTATCAGGTCATTCTGTGAGCATTGGTTACTGTTTCACATAAAATAAGGTATTAAATATATATAATAAATTGTAGATGTTTGTGTGGTTGTGTTGCAGGTCCGCAGGTTAGAAACGCTCTCGCTGCTTCCAATCTCACCCAGACCCAACTCGCCACTATTTGGTGAGTGCAGATAGACCTTGTGAAGGTGTTATGGAACAGCATGGTGTTTAACCCTGTACACATGTTCAGAGTGTGTGTGTGTGTGTCATTAGGACTCTGGCGGATGTGGATCGTGATGGTCAGTTGCGAGCAGAAGAGTTTATTTTGGCAATGCACCTTGTGGACATGGCCAAAACGGGCCGCCCGTTACCTCTGACCCTACCTGCTGATCTTATGCCACCATCTTTTAGGTAACACACACACACACCACAATGTGAGGTGCATTTAAAAATATTCCTGCTTCATGTTGTTGTTGTTGTTGTTGTGTGTGCAGAGCAGGGAAGTCATGTGACCTACCAAATGGGTCCATTCCTCTAATCAGCACTGAGTTCATTGAACCAGAGCCTGCTCACAAGGGCAAGAACAATGGTATACACACACACACTCCTGAAATCTGCTTTTTTACTTCTTTATACCTTGTTGAATTCAGGACTGTGTAACACAGATGCAGAGTTGGGAATAGAGTGAGTTTGTTCTTTCATCTCAGTGTCATTTGAGGATAAACTGCGGGAGAACTTCCAGAAAGGTAGCTTGGAGCTGGAGAAGCGGCGCCAAGCCCTGCAGGAGGAGCAGCGGCGTGAGCAGGAGAGACGGAGAGAGGAGGAGCGAAGGGAGGAAGAGAGGAGGAGGCTGAGAGAGAGGGAGGAGCAGGAGCGGAGAGAAAGAGAGGCTCTGCGCAGACAGAAAGAGGAGGAGCAACGCATGGAGAGGCAAAGAGAGATGGAGAGACGGCGGGAGGAGGAGAGGCTGAAGGAGCTGGAGAGACAGGAGGTGTGTTCAAAACAAACACAGATGTCTCGACTGAAAGAAAAGAGGCCACACCTCTTTCACTAGGACTGACAGGTACAGAGGCCACACCTCTTTCACTAGGACTGACAGGTACAGAGGCCACACCTCTTTCACTAGGACTGACATGTACAGAGGCCACACCTCTTTCACTAGGACTGACATGTACAGAGGCCACACCTCTTTCACTAGGACTGACATGTACAGAGGCCACACCTCTTTCACTAGGACTGACATGTACAGAGGCCACACCTCTTTCACTAGGACTGACATGTACAGAGGCCACACCTCTTTCACTAGGACTGACATATACAGAGGCCACACCTCTTTCACTAGGACTGACAGGTACAGAGGCCACACCTCTTTCACTAGGACTGAGAGGTACAGAGGCCACACCTCTTTCACTGGGACTGACATGTACAGAGGCCACACCTCTTTCACTAGGACTGACATGTACAGAGGCCACACCTCTTTCACTGGGACTGACATGTACAGAGGCCACACCTCTTTCACTAGGACTGACATGTACAGAGACCACACCTCTTTCACTAGGACTGAGAGGTACAGAGGCCACACCTCTTTCACTGGGACTGACATGTACAGAGGCCACACCTCTTTCACTGGGACTGACATGTACAGAGGCCACACCTCTTTCACTAGGACTGACATATACAGAGGCCACACCTCTTTCGCTGGGACTGACATGTACAGAGGCCACACCTCTTTCACTGGGACTGACATGTACAGAGGCCACACCTCTTTCACTAGGACTGACATGTACAGAGGCCACACCTCTTTCACTGGGACTGACATGTACAGAGGCCACACCTCTTTCACTAGGACTGACATGTACAGAGGCCACACCTCTTTCACTAGGACTGAGAGGTACAGAGGCCACACCTCTTTCACTGGGACTGACATGTACAGAGGCCACACCTCTTTACTTGGACTGACAGGTACAGAGGCCACACCTCTTTTACTTGGACTGACATGTACAGAGGCCAAGGCTCTTTCACTAGGACTGACAGGTACAGAGGCCACACCTCTTTTACTTGGACTGACATGTACAGAGGCCAAGGCTCTTTCACTAGGACTGACAGGTACAGAGGCCACACCTCTTTTACTTGGACTGACAGGTACAGAGGCCACACCTCCCTCAATGGGACTGACAGATACAGAGGCCGCACCTCCCTCACTGGGACTGACATGTACAGAGGCCACACCTCTTTACTTGGACTGACAGGTACAGAGGCCACACCTCTTTTACTTGGACTGACATGTACAGAGGCCAAGGCTCTTTCACTAGGACTGACAGGTACAGAGGCCACACCTCTTTTACTTGGACTGACATGTACAGAGGCCAAGGCTCTTTCACTAGGACTGACAGGTACAGAGGCCACACCTCTTTTACTTGGACTGACAGGTACAGAGGCCACACCTCCCTCAATGGGACTGACAGATACAGAGGCCGCACCTCCCTCACTGGGACAGACAGGTACAGAGGCCACACCTCCCTCACTGGGACAGACAGGTACAGAGGCCACACCTCCCTCACTGGGACAGACAGGTACAGAGGCCACACCTCCCTCACTGGGACAGACACAGGTACACTCTAGGTATACTCAGCATGTGTAAATGCATGTGTAAAGGTGCTCTCTCTCTCTTTCAGGCGGCAGAGCGACAGAGGCGGATGGAGTGGGAGAGGTCTAAACGGGTGGAGCTACAGGCTCAGAATGAAAAAGAGAAGAGAGATATTGAGAGACTCACAGCCAGGAAGAGGAGTTTGGAGCTGGAGCTGGAGGCTGTGGTTAGACATATTACTCCTCACTCCACAATTACTCCTTAACATTTAAGCCATGTTTAAAATCTGTCCAGTCTGTCTTCCTCAGACTCTGTAAAGGTGTTTAATGCAGCCTCAGTGTCACAGAGACAGTGATTAAAGTTATAAGATGCAATGATTTGGATTTGACCAAGATTTCCCTGAGCCAAAGACATTTATTTGCATGCCATGATGCTAACACCCAACTATTTACCTATTCAAATCACCTCTTAGCAAGTGAAACACGAAGCTGAACATCAGCATGGAAATAAATGGTGTTCAATTACCACCTCTGATGAATTTTTCAGGGTAACAGGCACAAGCAAATCTCAGACTGTCTGCGTGACGCCCAGAGCAAGAGGCGGGTAAAGAGGGCGGAGCTAGAGCTCATTAATCAGAAGAGAGATGGACGCATTGCTGACATCAACTCTCTACAACTGCAGTTTGAGGTTCACAATGATGCATTTGTAGAAAAATTCTTCATACTGAGACCAAAATGAAATATATTGTATATTTTATGATAAATGCAATTAGATTGGCTAATTGCACATCATTACAAATAAAGAGATTTAAAAGCTAATTATTAATGTTAACGTTAACATTAACAGCCTCAGTACAGATGTTTAAAGTTGGTTGTCATTGTCTCGGACGCTATAATAATGTGAGGGTTGTTTATTTTCCAACACTTTCACAGGATGTTCAGAGACAGCTGAGTAGTCTCGGGCCAGAGAAACAGAGACTGACGGAAAAACTAAGAGACCTCACGCAGACCAACACTAGCTGTGAGAACACACACACACACACAGTTTTTATTTTTAAATGGATGAAAGGATGGACTGCTGGATCGCCATTGATTTCACAATGACAATCCATATATTGATGCATCAAGAGATGGGTGGTTGAGAAATGGATGCATGCAAGGACAAGTGGCTAGATGGAGGAACTGATGAATGCATAGTAGTTGTATGGATAGGTATACACATGCATTGAGGATTAGATGGATGAGAAATGAAACCATGGATGGTTGGATGGATATATTGACAGATAAATGCAAGGATATAAAGATAAAAGGATAGTGGAAAAGAGATATATTTGGATGTATATATAAGGTTTTTGAAGCATGCCTCAGTGTATACAGAGATGGAGGCATGCATGGATAGGAGATGGATGGGAAATAGATGCTGGGGTGAGTGGATGAATGCAGTGGTGGATGAATGGCACAGATGCATTGGTTGCAGGGCTTTGTAAATGCATGCTGGGAATAATGAATAGAAGGATGTAGGACTATATAGACAGGTGAATGTCAGACAAGAGGCATCAAGTGATGGGTGGATGCTAGGACAAGTGGATAGATGGAGGATGTAGGAATATATAGATGGATAAACTGATACAATGGTGGTCATGCTAAAGCCTAGAAACAGTTTTGTCCAACCTCTCTTTTCTCAGGTGCAGAAGTGAATGACCTCAAGAGAAATAAATGTGAGAAAGACCTGAGCTGCCGGAAGCTGAAGGAGCAATTGGACGCTCTGGAGAGAGAGACGACAGCCAAGCTGTCTGAGGTGGAGCGCTACAACCGGGACATGAAGGTCAGACTGAGCTTCACCATGCTAATTAATCTCACAATGACAGCAGAGCAGTGACTGGCTGGTTAATAAAACATATTGGAAGTGATAAAGGTGATGATAGTGCCATGATTTGGATTAAACTAAGAGATTTCGCCCATAACTAAAACTTTTTCTTTGCACGACTACAAAAGTAACACACACAAACTAACACCGCATTCAAATATCCGTAAACATGTGTGAGTAGCAGGTTCCTGATGTAGTCTCTAAAGATAAACAATACTAATGATTACTTCTGCAGGCTGTTCCTCCTTTCTTCCGTGCACTCCTCGCTTGCTCACTCTTTCATTCTCTAATGCCTCTCTCTTTTATCACACACTCTTTCTCTCCCTCTCTAACCCTCCTTCTCGTTCTCCCTGTAGTTAGTGGACATGGATGACTGTATGCTACAGGGACTTCTCTCTTTGCTGGGCTGTCTAACCAATCTCTTCCTTCTAATCAAGGTTCTCCGCTCTCGTTTTTCCTTCATTCATGTGTCACACTCATCCCAGAGCAATCCCTCCATCTTGCCGTTTGTCTTCTTTGCGTTACTACATTTAATTCTATTTTTAACCATGTTTTAATCACCAGTCATAAGCTGTGGGTAAAATCTTGCACAGCCTGTTTTCAACTAACAAAGGCGTTCCTTTCTTTTCACCCATTCCCATTTTTCCCATTTTTTAAAGGAAGAAAAAAACTTTCACCCATGGCATTATCCAAATTCATGTTCACTTTCAGCATGCCAGTAGACTCCAACAGACCAAGCTGCTGAAATGTAAAGAAGATGCATTCTTTCACTCGTTTTCTGTACACTAAACCAGATTAAAGTAAATGATACTTTGGCTACTGATAAATTTGGCAAAGCGTAGAATGACTGAAGCACAACTCTTTCATTAATTTAATTTCCAATTATAAATTACTTCAGTTGAATTTAAGGATTTTTTTTTTAATGCCTGACAGTTAAACTGGGACCAGAGGCTCATTTGCATGAAGAAAAAAAATAACAGACTGATGCTAAACAAATACGGTAATCCTTCAGGGTTCAGATGACTGAGAAGGCAATTTGTTTGAGGATATCAACCAACTGAATCCAGAGAAGGCGACACTGCTAACAAAAAATGCACATAGAAAGAAAAAATATTTTTACTGCAAAAACCCCCGGCCTCTATCAGCTTTCTATTTTTGAAACAACAGTAAGAAATAACCATGCATTTGCACCATCCAGAGAGAAGAGCTCCTCTAAGGCTAGCAAATACAGAGGTCACCAAGTTAAAGTCAACACCAAATGGAAGTACTCAGAATCTTTTATATCCCATGACCTTACCCTTTCAGTGAATTAACTTACCTGTTCAGTGAATTTTATTCATGGCAGTCTGATTGTTGCTTTATTTGAAGACACCAGAAAAGCTCGGTTGTGTCTCACGTATCATAACTGCCCTGGCTAAGCTGTTGATGCTTGTGTAAAGCATGTTTGTGGGGTTTTTTTGGCAGCTCTGTGTGTTTGAGTTTACTGGCTAGTCGAGTGTTGTCTCATCCAACTCATAACATCATTAATGGACTTCTTTCATGATCACAATGTATTGAAAGTACAATCATGTTTGTAAATAAAAGAGACATATAGAAGCTGAATGACCATAGAATGACCAAGACTGTGGCAAGAAACAGGTCCTTGGGAACACGGCTCTGTGAATAAAGTGGGCTCTAGGAACGAATCATTCTGGGAACATAGGGCTCTAGGTATATGGGGGTCTAGGAGCTTAGGGTTATGGGAATGGGACCTGGAGGTTAGGACTCTGGGAATAAGGGTTCTGGCTGTTTAGGAGCCTGGGAACATAGGGTTCACAGAGTATAGGAACCTTGATATATAGAGTAATGGGTGTTTAGGAGACTAGGAATATAGGGTTTGGGGAGTTTTGGTTCCTGCATAGGTCCTATACTGGGAGTATAGGACCCTGGGTACATATGGTACTGGGAGTATAGGACCCTGGGAACAAGGGTTCAGGGAGTATTAGATCCTGCATAGATAGGGTACTGGGAGTATAGGACCCTGGGAACAAGGGTTCAGGGAGTATTAGATCCTGCATAGATAGGGTACTAGGAGTATAGGACCCTGGGAACAAGGGTTCAGGGAGTATTAGATCCTGCATAGATAGGGTACTGGGAGTATAGGACCCTGGGTACATATGGTACTGGGAGTATAGGACCCTGGGAACAAGGGTTCAGGGAGTATTAGATCCTGCATAGATAGGGTACTGGGAGTATAGGACCCTGGGAACAAGGGTTCAGGGAGTATTAGATCCTGTATAGATAGGGTACTGGGAGTATAGGACCCTGGGAACAAGGGTTCAGGGAGTATTAGATCCTGCATAGATAGGGTACTGGGAGTATAGGACCCTGGGAACAAGGGTTCAGGGAGTATTAGATCCTGCATAGATAGGGTACTGGGAGTATAGGACCCTGGGAACAAGGGTTCAGGGAGTATTAGATCCTGTATAGATAGGGTACTGGGAGTATAGGACCCTGGGAACAAGGGTTCAGGGAGTATTAGATCCTGCATAGATAGGGTACTGGGAGTATAGGACCCTGGGAACAAGGGTTCTGGGAGTATAGGACCTTGGGGATATAGGGCACTGGGAACACAGCAAATTGGGAACATAGCACCCAGAAAACATAGGACTGGGATTCTATAATCCTGGGAAACTAAACCCCTAGGAACACGACAGCCTTAAAACACTGATGTAGTTAAATGTCAGTATAGTTTAAGAAACAGAGAGGTTAGGAAAGTCAGACTGGTGTTAAGAGGCAGTTTAGAGATGCTTCGTCCTAAATCTGCAGCAAGCATTTCAAGTGTTCTTGGAAACAATGCAGGAGCTGAGAGAGAGGCAGCGGCAGCAGCAGGCCGTGCTGGAGCAGCTCAACCGGGTGAAGCTGGAGAAAGTGAAGGAGCTACAGCGTCGGAGGCAAGAAGAAGAGGAGAAAAAGAGAAAAGATGAAGAATTGGCCAGGTGACCAAAGATCACACACATATTTACATTGTTTTATCCATGCTGCCAACAAACAATGGAATTTGCTCATTTATATTTGCAAGAAGCCCACGAAAAGATGACCTGTGTGTGTGTGTGTGTGTGTGTGAGCTCAGACAGGCCAAGCTGGAGCAGGAACGGCTACAGAAGGAAGAGGCTGAGCGCCAGAGGAGGCTTGCTCAGGAGAGAGAAGCCAAACTCAGAGAGGAGCAACAACTCCAGGCCCAGGCCAGACTCCGTGAGGCCCAGGAGAAGGCTGCGAAGCAGGAGAGGGAGGAGAGAGAGAGGGAGGAGAGGAGGAGAGCAGAGGAGAGAGAGAAGGAGGAGAAGAAAAGAGCAGAGGAGAAAGAGAAGGAGGAGAAAATAAAAGCAGAAGAGAAAGACACCAAGGAGAAGGGGGGTGATGGAATTAATGAACAAAATACTGTGAACAACGCAAACATTGATTTTCAGTCACAGCTCTCTGCCCTGTTCAACAGTACAGCAAATGCAACAGGTGAGCGTTTGTCTGAGTGTGTACATGGGCTGATCCATCATGTGTCCATTCTAAATATTCTTCATGTCTGATAGGTACAGGTGAACAACCAACCAGTCTCGATGTTCAGGGCCAAAAGAGCATGCTGAGCACCTACAGAGCGCTTTATCCCTTCACTGCCCGTAACTCTGATGAATTGTCATTGGAAGCAGATGGTCTGATAGAGGTACGCAATCAAAGGCATAAAGTATATGTATTTCTAAGTACATTAAAACACACTGATTGCGTGCTCCTGTTCCCCTCAGGTGGACGAGTCCACAGTAAGGGAGCCCGGATGGCTTTATGGTACCTACCGAGGCAGCAGCGGTTGGTTTCCTGAGAGTTATGCCGAGAAAACCTGTAAAATCAGCGAGACTGACTCAGCAACAGATGTGACACAAAATACAGTGCCCCCTACTGACTACTTCAAGTAATCCATACTCTATAATATATTTACTCTAGGGGTAATTATTCTAGGTCTTGGTTTTAAAATAATTACTAAAAATAATTTGAGTAAAAGAACTGAATGAAATTTATAAGTGCTGGTTTAGTTTGATCTGACAAAATTTTCATCCAGAAATTTGACTTTATTATACATCGTAGAACTGATTTATCACAATATCTCTTTCCACCAGGATCCCTCGTGTGGATATAGAAGGACCAACACCCACACACACTCCTGCAGCAACACACACACAACACACACAGGTAGGTGTAGGCAAGTTTAAACAATAACCTTGTGTGGTTAGAGGAAATAAATTATACACAGCACTTTGTTGTCATACTGTGTGTATAGGCTGTAGCTCTGTGTGAATGGACGGCTACGACTGACACTCAGCTCGGCTTCGCCAAGGATGATATCATCACGGTTCTGGAACAAGAGGAGAACTGGTGGTATGGGGAACTCAGGGAGAACCGAGGCTGGTTCCCTAAAACCCATGTCTCCATGGTGACCGCCAACAACAACACCACCACAATTACAGAGTAAGCCCTCTCTTTTACTCGTCCTTGATTTATTAAAACATGTAATACCTTGGTTTTACAGCAGACATGAATAATTATTAACCATTTAATGTTTGATGCATTATACATGAAGCAACATTATTATGTTAATTGAAATCGAAGAGAAGAAAAGGTCAGGCTGTTTCAAAAATAGTGTTGTCTACAAATAATGAACAGAATGTAGTTAGTACTCCCCTTGTTTTTAACATGCAGACACAGTTTAGGCCCCAAATTAAACATCCGAACGTTCTATAGGTAAAACAAGAAAAGTGGAACATATGCTTATACGTTCATAAAATCTGTCTTCTAGAAATTAATTAGGATTTACTACTACAGCCCAAAACACTTTCATTAAATCATTCAGTAAATACTTTCTGGTTATGGTCATGGTCTACTTATCCTGGTCATGGTTGAATTGGATCCAAAGCCTGTCCTAGGAATACAGGGTGCAATGCAAAATATACCCTGGTTGAGACACTGGTCCATTACAGTCCATAAATTCATACTTGGGTCAATCTAGGGGCACCATTTTACCTTCCAATATGTGTTCGAGGAGGAGGTGGGAAGAAACTAGAGAACTTGGAGAAACTCATGGGGATGCTTGGAGAACATGCCAAACTCAGAATCTTCTTTGTTTCTCCTTCAGGCCTTTGTATTCTACTGTTGATGATCTGGATCTGCCCGACTCTGTTCTACTTGAAGGTGAGCTGTGATTTCTTCATGTTGATTTCAAGTTCAACTTTCAATTTGTTAAAATTGGATGGTTTGTGTCATGTGTGGTTTGTTAGAATATGTGGCCCTTTACACGTACGAGAGTCCCGAGTCAGGTGACCTGACATTCCGAGCTGAAGATGTTGTCTTGGTAATGGAAAAAGAGGGGGAGTGGTGGAAAGGCTGCATCGGCGACCAATCAGGACTCTTCCCTTCCAACTACGTCAAACCCAAAGACTCTGACGTATGCGGAATTTTATAATTATGTTTTATTATATTCATAATAGACTGAAGAGTGTATAGGCTTAATATTTGTTTCTGACTCACTTTTCAGTCTGCCAAAGCTGGTGCTTCTGGGAAAAAGCCAGGTGAGTTTGCAAATCCTTTGCAGAACAAACATGCACTCTGAGCGAAGGTAGTCTATATCTCTTCTTCTCGTTCTTTTCAGAGATCGCACAGGTAACGACAGCCTGTAAGGCCATGATGGCAGAACAGCTGAATGTGACTCCAGGGCAGCTGATCCTCGTTCTTCATAAGAACTCCTGTGGCTGGTGGCTGGGAGAACTGCAGGTGTCTGGATGCACAATCGCCGAGAAGCATATATTTCAGAGGGAACTCAGTCTGACTGGTGGTCTTTGCTGTGTGTGTGTGTTGTAGGCTCGGGGTAAGAAGCGTCAAAAGGGCTGGTTTCACTCCTCAAACGTCCGACTGCTGGAGCCCAACAGTGGTAAAACCACTCCTGGACCTCAGCCATGTACGCCCATGATGAAAAAAATACTGGTCCAGAAACATCTTTTTAAAATCAACCTACACTTTTGATATATTTCTATCATTCTTCATCCTCAGTGTGCCAGGTCATTGCCATGTACGACTACAAAGCAGCCAATGGGGACGAGATGACATTCCAGAAAGGTCAGCTGATCAATGTCCTCAACAAGGACGACTCCGATTGGTGGAAAGGAGAAATCAACGGGGTCACCGGGCTCTTCCCGACCAATTATGTCAAGATGACTACAGAGTCCGACCCCAGCCAGCAATGTAAGTCCTGACACCTTTGCATTCAGAGTGAATTTATTCATAAGGAGTACTGAAAATATAGAAGTAGTATAGAAATTATATTAATAGAACGGAATTCTGTTTGGAAGAAGAAACAGCTAATGCACTATGAAGCACTCTGAAAGCCAAAGAGCAATCAGGAAGATAGTGGTATCCTGTCACTTGGTATGTCCTCCCTTTAGAGGTGAGGACACTTCTTTATTACAATGACCCTGTCTCATATCTCTCATATACCCTCACTGCAAGTGACCCTTAACAAGAGACAGACTTTAATAAATTCATTGTCACCGTCCTTGCACTCTCAGGAGTATCAGATACAAGGGTAAACACAGCGACAAGGATTTTAATGAAAGGTTCAGTCTAGAGAGCATCTATATTTGTCTGAAGTTGTTTTAGGCTGAAATGTAACTTTCGGTCCCAGACACCTCGACTCACAATGTAAAAGAAACGATGAGTTTGGTTTGTGTTAGGAAAAGTTCATCATGATGGGAGCTACATGCCTTTCTACAATATAAGAAGATGGAGTGTTTGCAGTACTGTACTGGAACTCAGGGTTTTATTTCTTTCGTTCTTTTAAATCAATCCCTCCACCCCATGCACTTTTCACATCTTGGCTCAATTGCAGTCATGTACATTAGACTGCTTAAGTTGTTTTTATGGTGATTAAGGACCGTACTCTTCTTGATTCTTTGTTCCAAACCAGAAGACTTACGGTGGACCTGGTGGTCTGTCTTTATTGAACAGTGAGAAAGTGCAGAAAGGTTTGAGATTAGGAACTGGCCCCAGAGCTGATAAAAATCACCCGCCATTTTCATACATGACTATAGTAAAATCTGTCAGATTTTATTTCAAGAACGAAGCAAAGTGATCTCCAATAGAGCAGCGATTTCAATATTAAAAAGCCAGAAATAGTCAAATATATTAGATAAAAGGCTAAAAATAGAATATTTGGTTGACAATTATTAGATAAATGCGACTATATTTAAGGTATATATAACCTAGCAGACTCCCAGCGTTTCCGATTTTTTCTTTCTCTCAGCACTGATCGATGTTATCCATCACTCTCTTCATTATCTTTCATGGCTACACTCATCCACTCCTCTGTTCTTTCCCTTTTCCTGTCGCTCGCCTCATTTCTGCTTTATTTCAGGAACTCTAGCCTCGGCCCCTCCTCCTCCTCCTCCTCCTCTTCCAATCAGAGAGCAGCAGACAAGACTCCGCCTCCCTCATGCTCTTTTTGGACGAGGCTCCTCCCTCATTTTGAGATTTCTGTTTTATTGTTTTCATTTTTTTTTTTTGCTTCTCTTTTGTTGTTGCGCATTTCCTGCCATGTCCCGTTTAGCCTAAAGGTTGGAAACTTTAATCGCCAGCATGTTTAACTATATTTAGAGGTGAAATGGACTTTTCATAACGGCCGAACTGTTCCTTTAAAGGGGGAAAACATGGTACAAGAGAGTAGTTAGTAACAGGGTTCTTTTCTATAGTCCTTAAATAATGATCAAGAAATCTTTTATAGAACTGAAACAGATTTGCAGCAGTACTGTTCATACACATCGTGCTTTGAAGACGGAGAGAGAGAATGTACGCGTGTACATATGTGTGCGTCCATGCTAAACCAGCATATGCTGCTTCCTCACCAAGCCTTTTTCATCATAGGATTGCTAGTTGGCTTCTTCCTGTTAAGATGTAGCACACACACACCTGAGGACGTCACCACCAGCATGTTATCCTATAGCACTTGAGCCGTCCCTATGCAACCAGCTAACAGCCCTTACACTGCAGTGCCACGGCCTTTTGCTTTCTGTGTGCTCTAACAGAAGCTCCGCTCCAGCTTCGCTGCTCTTTTATATGGAGACAGAGAAAAAATAAAGACGTTTTTAAACTGTGGGTTTCGCGGAGTGGTGTGATTTTGATGTGCTCAGAGCTGTGTTTGATGTTTGGGCATATGGGTGTTTACTCATCCCATCATTATACACCGATCAGGCATAACATTGTGACCAGTGAGAGGTGACGTGAATAAGACTGAGTATCTCCTCATCATGGCACCTGTTAGTGGGTGGGATATATTAGGCAGCAAGTCAACATTTTGTCCTCAAAGTTGATGTTAGAAGCAGGAAAAATGGACAAGCGTAAGGATTTGAGCGAGTTTGACCAAAAGGGCCAAATTGTGATGGCCAAACCACTGGATCAGAGCATCTCCAAAACTGCAGCTCTTGTGGGGTGTTCCCGGTCTGCAGTGGTCAGTATCTATCAAAAGTGGTCCAAGGAAGGAACAGTGGTGAACCGGTGACAGGGTCATGGGCAGCCGAGGCTCATTGATGCACGTGGGGAGCGATTAGAAGGCTGACCCGTGTGATCCGATCTAACAGACGAGCTACTGTTGCTCAAATTGCTGGTTCTGATAGAAAGGGGTCAGAATACACAGTGCAGGACGGGTCAGCAAAAGGGGGACCAACACAAGATTATGCAGGTGGTCATAATGTTATGCCTGGTCGGTGTATGTGTAGGTATTTGTGTGTCTCTGTGTGTGTGTGTGTGTGTGTGCACGACTAAACACTGTAGAAGGTCCAGACCTCACTCTTCTATCTACAACACCTTCATATTAGTTTCATTGTAGCCACTGAATCATTTCTAAGTTACACTGTTAGATTATATTCTATATTATTTACAAACTTCACTCTAGCTCAGTTAGATTTAGTTTGGGCATTGGTTTGGTTTCTGATATTAAGAGCGATGTTATGCACGTCACAGTATTTACCTTTACTGACAAAATATCAGTGAACTAGTAGTAGGACATTTAATGTAAAAAAGCATTTGCAGTAATATTGATATATAAAGGATAACACTCAAAGAGTTTCGATGTAACTAATCAGAATGATAGCCGTAATATCGGCCAGTTCCGTGTCTTACATACAGTATGTCCGTGTTTTACTCGTGTTTTCTGTGTATATATACACACTGTACACGTCCACACTAACATGGCTACTGTCTGTGTGCTCATCTGTAAGTGCATGCATGCGTACGTGTCTACATGCTTGTCTGTATGTGTACCTGCATGCTTGTCTGTGTGTGTGTGTGTGTGTGTAGGGTGTGCGGACCTTTTGAGCTTAGACTCCATGAGTTGTGAGGAGAGAAAGAGACAGGGCTACATCCATGAACTCATCGAGACGGAGCAGACGTACGTACAGGATCTGGAACTGGTACTTGAGGTAAACACACACACACACACACAAACAAAAGCAATATACGCACAGGTATCTAACAGATACACAGTAAGATACTCCTTATGAGATGAAATGAGACATCAGCCATAATCAGTCAGCCATGTTGGATCAGACACGCATGCTCTGGAGCTATGAGGCTAATGTAGCTAATAAAAGTTGTTTGTTTTTTTTAAAATAAATTATTTTAATTAGTTTGTATAAACCCGTTTATCACTGACCAATGAAACTGGATCTATAAATCACTAACCCAATATTTGGTCCCAAATTTGGCAAAACAATCATAAAATTCCCGCTTCCAAAGCGCGTGCAGCGCGCGCTGACCGTACCCATGGTAACGCTGCATGCTAGCAAACGCTTCGGTTAAGTAAAATAAAGCTATGTGTATCGCTTTACATGCGAAAGACTATTAATTATAATTTTATTTATTTATTAATTATTTTATTATTATTAATATAAATAATATAAAATATAAATATAGTTTATAGATATTTTAAATATATGCATAAATATCATTTAGCACACTTCAGCTAACTTCGGGAGCTAACCTGACAGGAAACTTGCTAACGTTAACGATGAAATAAAACACCATTTCTCACCTAAATCGAAATCCCTAACCGCACATTATCGTTTTTATAAACTACCAATCTGAAAAAAAATGATAATGGTAATAAATTTCAACAATTTATTTACCACAGAAATCCACTTGTGTTCTCTCACAGAGTTCGTGTTTGAATCGGTTCACTGAATCGACTCCTCGAATCGGATTCTTTTAAATGAATATTGGGAGTCGACTCACAGACCTGAAGCACCGTTTTGGTGATTGGACAGCAATTTGTCGCTATTGATCAAGTGATTAATTACGTGATTAGTTCTTTCTCAGCTTTACAATCATTTAAGTTTATAACTGATTGAGAAATTAAAATATGTAATAAGTAACAAAGAAAATAAAAATATATGAATTAATTACCTTACCCTGTGCAGTGGTGTAGAAAAGATCTCAATAGCTGACAAGTCCTAAAACCTTCTGGACCCTGTGACTTAATTGTGTGTGTGTGTGTGTGTAGGTCTTCTACAAACCCATGGCGGAGTCGGGCCGCTTGACCGAGGCTGAGATGAGTGTGATCTTTGTGAACTGGAGAGAGCTGATCATGTGCAACACCAAACTGCTCAAGTGAGAGCGTGACTCAAAGCACCACCTTCCTTCACTCCGGGGAATAGCCAAAAGAATAGCATGGAAATGAATACATTTACAGGAGCCATTTTTGTGCTGCTTAACTCAACTCAAACTAGAATGCTGTATACTGAATAACAGCTGGTTAAGGTTAACTACGCAACTACATAGCACATCAGATGTGAGGCTACATCTTTTTTAACGTATGTATTTTTACAATTCAGTTGGACCAGCATGTTTGTATAAAAGATTTCTGAAATCTACACCAAAAAAGATGAAATTTGGCCATAACAAGAAATGTTGACCACAAATCTATGAATCAAACTGAAACACAATGTTTTTGTTCACCACCAGACTTTCTTATCATCATGTAGACGCTGATTGTTTGTCGGTTTTGGTGTTTTCCTCCTAAGAGCTCTGCGTGTGCGTAAGAAGACGGCAGGTGAGCGCATGCCCGTGCAGGTGATCGGAGACATCCTGTCCTCGGAGCTCTCACACTTGCAGGCCTACATCCGCTTCTGCAGCTGCCAGCTGAATGCAGCCGCCCTGCTGCAGCAGAAAACCGACGCCTCGCCCGAATTCAAGCTCTTCCTAAAGGTTAAATCCACTTCCTTTTGGCATAGAATATCCACAGTAGTGTTAGTTCAGGTAGAATTATTGGGCAGAATAGAAACGAATCATAACTTGTTACTGTGTATTAGATCCAGATGTTTTTGCTCTGTTTTTCAGAAAATTGCCACTAATTACAGATGTAAAGGAATGCCGCTGTCCAGCTTTCTGCTGAAGCCCATGCAGAGGATCACGCGCTACCCTTTACTCATCAGAAATGTGAGACCTCAATCCAGAAGCAGTGATGATCATTTTTGTGAATGTCATACTCCATTTCCAGTCTGCCAGGCGTCATTCGTTCTCACTAAAGACTTTCAGTCCTACTCATGGATCATTAGCAGATTGATTTCTTTTTAATTCTGCCTCCCTCTCCGTTTGTCTTCATCCCTTTGCGGCTGTAGATTTTGGAAAACACTCCAGCAGGACATGTGGACCAGGTGAACCTTCGGGAAGCGCTGGAGAGGGCGGAGCTCCTGTGCTCCCAGGTTAACGAGGGCGTGAGGGAGAAGGAAAACTCAGACAGACTTGAGTGGCTGCAGAACCATGTGCAGTGTGAGGGGGTCATTGAGGTGAGCTGGTCACATTTTAACACTAAACACAAAAGAACAGAACCTCCCCAAACAGGGACCATGGACTGAGGGAGGGATTAAAAATCAGTGATTTTAAAATAAAATAATCCCATGCTTTTGGTGGTAAAAAACAGCAGGTTCTTTTAATTCACTGTCTGGGTATTTAGTTATATAATAATTTTGGCAAACATACCCAATCTGCAACAAGCAGTACTATAAGCCCCGCCCACATAAGTGCCTATGTCACAGCTGGAGGTGGTTCTGTTTAGCTCTAAGTAACCGTTTTAACTAGAAATAGTAAGTATTTCCCCCCAAATAGCTATTTTGAACAGAGGCTAACAAATTTTCCGCAAAGTTTCTCCTATAACATCATGTCTCTATAGCAGTTTGCCAAATTTTGTAACATTTTTTTGTGAAACAAGTTTGCTCCTGCTATAAAGTAATCTTATGAAACAATAAAGTAATTGTTTATGATTCTAATAAAAGATGAAGCAATGTACACTATATTGCCAAAAGTTTTGAGACACAAGAGTCCTGACCTCAACCCGATAGAACACCTTTGGGATGAATTAGAGTGGAGACTGTGAGTCAGGACAAAACTGGGACATGCACATGAATGTAATATGGAGTTGTCCCGCCCCTTTGCAGCTATAACAGCTTCAACTCTTCTGGGAAGGCTTTCCACAAGGTTTAGGAGTGTGTTTATGGGAATTTTTGACCGTTCCTCTAGAAGCGTATTTGTGAGGTCAGGCACTGATGTTGTGATGATGAGAAGGCCTGGCTCACAGTCTCCGCTCTAATTCATCCCAAAGGTGTTCTATGGGGTTGAGGTCAGGACTCTGTGCAGGCCAGTCAAGTTCCTCCACACCAAACTCACTCATCCATGTCTTTATGGACCTTGATTTGGTCACTGGTGTGCAGTCATGTTGGAACAGGAAGGGGTCATCCCCAAACTGTTCCCACAAAGAGCATGAAAATGTCCTGGTATAAAGCTGAAGCATTAAGAGTTCCTTTCAGTGCAACTAAGGGGCCGAGCCCGAGTCCTGAAAAACAACACCTGATTTGGAGGGGTATCCAAAAACCTTTGGCAATATAATATATATTGCTAGAAATATAAAAATCATGTCCGGATTTGTCATTCATACACTCTCACAATAATACACAAGATGTGTTATTTTAATTCGCCCTGTTTTCCAGCATTTGGTCTTTAACTCTCTGACGAATTGCCTGGGACCACGCAAGCTGCTGCACAGTGGGCGTGTGTGGAAGGCGAAAAGCAACAAGGAGCTCTGGGCCTTCCTGTTCAGCGACTTCCTGCTGTTTACCTACACCTCCAAACAGTTCTCCTCGAACACAGACCGTCCCTTCAGCCCCAAGTCCAACACCGTCTACAAGATGTACAAAACGGTAACAGAGCTCCTGTGTAAAGTAGATATTTCTCAAAGGCGGGTGTATGATTTATAACCTCTCTCTCTCTCTCATAAGCCTGTGTTTTTGAATGAAGTGTTGGTGAAGATGCCGTCTGATCCGTCCAGCGAAGACCCGATCTTTCACATCTCGCACATCGACCGTGTCTACACGCTGAAAGCTGATAGCATCAATGAGAGGTAAACACTCACACACACAATAAGCCTCATTTAGCATTCTTTTAGTAAAGACCTGTGTTAATATTTTCACGGCCAATACAAAATGTCAGATGTTTCAGTAACACTGATTTCTTGTGAGATTGTGATATTAAATGAATCTGTTTAAATTTTTTTACATTTTGATCAGAACCGCATGGGTCCAGAGAATCAAAGCGGCATCGGAGCACTTTATAGAGACAGAGAAGCTGAAAAGAGAGAAGGCTTACCAAGGTTTGAGAAGGACAGGAAATACTTAAACGAATGGTTTGGCGAAAATAAATAAATCTAATGTGTGCATTTTCCTCTTTACTTTAAATGCAATGGGAAAAAACCCCCAAATCTTTTTCATAAATACATCCCAAATATTAATACCTGCTTCATTAAGCTCCATAAATAAACTTATTAAGAATTCTGTAAAGAACCTCCAGACTATATTTCATCGTTCACATTGAACATTTGTATTTCTCTGTTTCTGATTACGCTTTCATTTTAAAACTGAACTTGTATGTGTGTTTTCCAGCTCGCTCTCAGAAAACAAGTGGTATTGGACGTTTGTTAGTAACAGCTCAGGAGGCTGTTGAGTTAAAACCCTGCAAGCCTAATGGTGAGGAATACAGAACACACACGAAGCTTGCCTATGTAATGTAAGCACGTAATGCTGAGCTAGCATTAATCAATTAAACCCCATTGCTCTGATTTGATTATTGTTCTACTAGTTACTGTGTAAATGAGAAGTTTAGAGAAATCTTTGGTGAAAATATGTAACACATCCACTTTAAAGATGTTCACAGACAGAAATCTACATGTACCGAAAAAACTGAAAAGTTTACCTGGAATTATGTGTATATTAAAATTTTACTGTAAATGAATACATTAATTATTTGCATAGGAAATTCGATGTTTTTCCATTACTGTGATTGCTGGCCACGCCCACATATATACCACCCAGACGTGTTCAACAAGCAGTTCCATATCTGCGTGTTATGTTTGTCAGGACAGACTCCTGAGGTTTAGACTCGCTTCTGTATATGGCTTCTTATGTTTAGTAAAGTTTCTGGACCGGTCCATTCCACCCAGCTGTGTTAACAGGTTTGTGTGTGTGGTGTTGTGTTTTAGGTAAGAGTAACCCGTACTGTGAGCTGTCCATGGGAGCACAGTGTTACACCTCACGGCCACAGAATGACACGATCAACCCTAAATGGAACTTCAGCTGTCAATTCTTCATCAAAGACCTGTATCAGGACGTCCTGTGCATCACCGTGTTCGAGCGCGATCAGTTCTCTCCAGATGGCAAGTGAATGACACGCATGCTTTATTATCACAGGATCCTTTACTTCTTTAACTGAATTCTTGTACCTGCGTGTTTTCAGACTTCCTGGGTCGCACGGAGGTTCCCGTGGCAACCATTAAAAAAGATCAGGAAGGCAAAGGTCCTCTGACTCGGCGTCTGCTGCTCCACGAGGTCCCCACTGGAGAGGTCAGAGTTCGCCTCGACCTACAGCTTTATGAGCAGACGCCACTCCTCTGACCTTGAGCCTCCAGAAATGAAGCCTTATTTTTCTAGCAGTTTTTCCTTATTACAAAAAGCCAACTGTACCTCTAGAGGAGGCGAGAACAGTTCCCCTTGTGTCTTTGTGGAACAGAAGAGAAAGACTTCATAGTTAAGTAAAACTTCAACAGGCCAAAGTTTATTAAATTCAAGTTAAATGCATGAAAATGTAGAAAATCTCATGTGACGGTCCATCTAGCTCACCTATATAACAAGCTTTGGTTGCTTTTCTTTGCAAACCACTTGTTATTATTTTACTGTCACTGAATAAGATTATGGTTTTGGAGCTCTCTGCCTCAGCCAAACCAAATAAAGGCAAATAAATAATCTTTCCTGAGTGTCTCACCTTTCAGCTATTGATCAGCCACTGATGATTTCTATATTCTGATT
Organism: Hemibagrus wyckioides; assembly: GCF_019097595.1. Taxonomy (NCBI): domain Eukaryota; kingdom Metazoa; phylum Chordata; class Actinopteri; order Siluriformes; family Bagridae; genus Hemibagrus; species Hemibagrus wyckioides. Next base: position 42,086,562 of record NC_080715.1, read on the forward strand.
GGTCAGATGGTATAGATAAATGGAACAGCTGGAACTAATAATAATTTCTAATAATTTTTCCCTTATTCTAATACTTTTTTATTATTAACCATGAGACAGAAACAATATACCACACTCTGAAACAGAAAACCTGGAAAGTTATTCACAGTGGTGACTGGATGAACTAGAGGATATACAGTGTCATGTCATGACCTCTCGGAATAGCTACGAGACAGACCAATCGCGGACCAGCATTCAGGCCGGAAGCACCGCCCATCAGCCGTAGCCATGTAAACAGGGCCTTGAGTCCTGTGTGGTGGAAAACAAAACATTATGATCTGCTACGTTCTTTTCATGAAGCCATTTTGCTTTGTTTCCTTACCTGCTGCCTCTGTGCAGATCTCTCTTGTTCCTGCCCAGTTCCTCTGATGATGCCATCCACTGATAGCCATCCACACATCCTGTGACACAGGGCAAAAGTCAATTCAGTTTTTAGACGCTCCAATAATTTAATGTAAGGTGTGAGCTCTGTTTGGAACCTGTTCGGCAGTGAAGGACTGCTCTGTTCTCCTCCAGTCTTGAAAGCGAGTGGAGAAACAATGGATCCTTCAAGAGAGCCGTGCTGACCTGGGTGACAACTGGCTTATTAGTTTTCTCCATTAGTTTTCTCTTTTGAGCTAAACTGACCGATTTCATTATTCTTGTTTTGGGAAATTTTTTAGACCAGGCAGTACACCAGACCTTAATCGTGATCAGGGGACCTAAACACCACAGCACAAGAAGTAACCTTCCAGATAGCAAAATAGGTCTGGCCCAGATCTGGCCCACACAATGCACTTACACTCGGACCACATACCACAAAGAATGACGACCCTTTGGTGGGCCAGAGGTGGGTCAGCACAAGGCCAGCACTGGGCCATACCACATAAACCAAACCATAATCGGGCCACATCTGGCATGCCATCATATAAACAGTGCCATCACTGCCAGACCTGGTCCGCATCTGGTTGACATACCACTTGCCATGCCAGAACTCAGCCAGCAGTGCCGGCTTAATGCCAGATCTGGCCCAGACCCGTCTGCTATATGTACGTCCTCTAACGCTATTTTTTTAGGCGCACCTTGGTGCTGTAGTTGACATAGCCTGTGTGCATCATTTCTGTTGGCTCTGCCCCTTCACAACGACGGCGTGTGAAGCGCTGTTCGACGCTGCGCTGTACTGGCCACCACACACACTCCGTCCAGCGCTTGTGCAGTAGCTCACGCTTCCTCACACTCAGCATGTCTCTGTGGTTCAGAAAATGTTCCAGATCCTGCACATGCATACAAATATTCTGATTAACTGCTTCATGGATTTCATGAAGGCAGAACCATCTATTGTTGTTGCTCTGTTTACTACCACTGTTGCTTTGTGTATCTACACCCACCTTGATGAATCCATTCTCAGTGTCCAGCAGCGGCTGCGTGATGGCGTCTGCCTCCTGCCGTTTGGAAAGAAACTGATCCTGTAACAGTAGCAGTGAGTTATTCATTTCAGAAAGCAAATGGGTCCCTGTTTACGAGAATGACACATCTGATGTGTTTGTAATACCTGTAGATGTTTCACTGAGCAGGGAGAGTGTGGGTATACCTCATCAGCCTCTGATCCTGGCCCTGTAACGACCCTGGTCGATTTCTGAGCCACACTTCTATGGATGTATGGACACTTCACCACTGATGATGACTTCTGCCCAACACTTCCTGGAGGCTGAGGAAGGAAAGTGGATACGGGTCACATTACAGAATCCCCTCTTTTTCTATCACTCTGTGGTGCTGGAAAATGTGCCTCACCGTATGGTAGAGCAGATGTGGTGGGACAGGTTTGTGGAGGGTTATCACGCCGCTGTAATCTTTTCGGTTTTTAGTCAGCATTACTAAAATAGAAGCGACTCATCTCAGAAATGCATCCTCTTCACCTAAACTACACAGATATAAAATATGTAATTGCCAGGTTTTATATTCACTTTGAAGGACATCTAAATGGAATGAACAAAAAATGTTTTAGGAGTGAAGTCTGAAAGTATATATATATATATACACAAACACACACACACACACACACCCTGATCAGGCATAACATTATGACCACCTGTCTAATATTGTGTTGGTCCCCCGTTTTGCTGCCAAAACAACCCTGACCGGTCGAGAAATGGACTCCACTAGATCCCAAAAGGTGTGCTGTGGGATCTGGCACCAAGATATTAGCAGAAGATCCTTTAAGTCCTTAAAGGACACTTTTGATAGATACTGACCACTGCAGACCGGGAACACCTCCACAAGAGCTGCAGTTTTGGAGAAGTGGTCTATCCGCCATCACAATTTGGTCCTTTTGGTCAAACTCGCTCAAATCCTTACGCTTGTCCATTTTTCCTGCTTCTAACATCAACTTTGAGGACAAAATGTTGACTTGCTGCCTAATATATCCCACCCACTAACAGGTGCCATGATGAGGAGAGCATCAGTCTTATTCACTTCACCTCTCTCTGGTCATAATGTTATGCCTGATCGGTATATATATATGTGTGTAAACTTATATAAACAAACTGACTTTAACACATGCTTTAAACTAAGTAATATATCCGTATAGGTAATTATATATCGAGGTTTTTTAACACAGGATCCTAATCCAATCCAATGGAGGAACTTTATTTATCTAAGTGTCTAAATTTAACTGTAAAGAGAACTTTGAATTTTGTTGTAGGCAACAAATTTAACACTTAAACTTTATCAGAATATCTTCAACTAATAAAACACATTTTAAAAGATATTTATTTATATATACGATCCGGTTTCAGTGAGGTTTTCCTCCTCAAACCTTGTTCACCTCAGACTCGTCCCTTCAGTCTCAACCTCACCTGGTCTGAGAAAAACACACGACGATAGAAAAACAAGAAAGAAAGAAAGAAAGAAAGAAAGAAAGAAACAGATAACTGCGCACAGTAACGCAACTCAGAGTCACGTCTCAGGTAGCGAGGAGTTGTTGCCATGGTGACGCCCGTCGAAGCACGCGCACTTCCGATCTGCCTGATAGAAACGGGTACAGAAATTTAGAGACAGTATACATTTTTGTAAGGTAGATTTATTTAGTAAAAAAAAAAAGAGGACTTTATGTCACGAGTCTGTTTGCTCAGAAGACGTTGATTAATTAAAAGTAGTAAATGCATAGACACACCAGACACCATCACCCTCCACACGGTTTATATAAATATATAAATACGTTGCTGTTCCACAAACTCACCACAGGGGGGAGGAAGAGGTTCAAAAATATTACACAGTCATTGAAAAATACACCAGGCAGAGACCATACCCGATATGACCAAACGTTTTGTGCACACCTGACCGTCACACACTGAAGAATATACAGAATAACTTTAGCATTGTTCCAGCATGGCAATAAAAAAAGCATTTGTTTTTACGGGAAAAATTTTACTCTTGGTTTTGTAAGTTTCTCTCTGCCGGCCAACAAAACACTACACACATTATTTTGGATCACACAATATCACAGTAGAACCAAACCACCAATCAAGCCTGAACCCAGCGCATAGAGGCTGAGTGAATGTGGTGTGGTGGAAGTGGGTTTGGGGGAAGTGGTCTGCTGGGTGCTTTAACAGGAACCAAGTCCAGGTGATGTCCCACCAGGCAGGTTCTATTTCCCATTGTCTCTCTGACTTCAGTTTCTCTGGGGCCACACCTTACCATTTGCTATGCATCCTGGTGCCAGAACCTTGGAGTTCTGGCAGGGAAAGGTCTGGTGGCCAGCAACTGATAAAGTTGTCAAGACCTATGTCACTGCCTTTTGGACCTGTGCTGAAATAAGGAGTTTTTAACCTCTCCACAAGGATCATCTTCACTCCCTCCCCATACCATCTCTGGCCTACTAGTGTCCTAGGGGATGAAAGTGATATTTGTTGTATTGAACTGGTTCTCAAAGGTCTGTAAATTAATTCTGATGCCTAAGCCGCCCTCTTAGTACTGCTGTGCTCTTCCTCCTGGGTGTAGTAAGGACAATTTTCCAATCAACTTGGTCTCCAATTGAGGTCCTCAATTTGGTTTCAGAAAGTTATTGTATGGCAAGTCTATCATCAGGGTTTCACCTGGAGTCAAATAGTCAGACAGAAAGAGTCAATCAAGACCTGGAATGGCCTCTCTGAAGCATCCTGTTCTGCTCCACAGGGGGTGCCAGAACCCGTGAAGCTGGGGAAAACCAGAATTTCTACCAATGTGAGCTTAAGTCCCTGTACTCACAGTCTTCTTCTACCAGTTCGACTGGCCCACTCTAGCCAGGTTCACTATGTCTAAGCCCTGGTAGACTCTGGCTCAGCAGTCAACCTAATTCACTATCAACTAATGTGGGATCTTAACAAACCCACCGTACCCTGTGCACCTGCCCTCAAGATCACTGCCATAAACATCCAACCCATTGAAGACAGTTATACCACCCACCAGACCATTCCTCCAACTCCAAGTGGGACTTTTCCATTCAGAAAATATTCCGAATAATCCTCAGTGAACCTGCTGATTCTCAGATACCCCTGGCTCCATCTGCATGACCCTTAGATATCCTGTAAGTTAAAGGAACTTGTTCATTGGTCCCCTTAATTTCATTTGAACTTTTTGCAATATACTCAAGAGTTACACTGTCTTAGCACTTCCATAGAGAGCCCAAACACCTTAAAATCTATCAGGCTTAATTTCACAGCCATGGTACAGCCCGGCTCCAAGAACAGCAAAGCCAATGCCTTATCCAGGTGACCCAACCCTGTCAACATCCGCCTCCATCTCTGATCATCGCCCCCGATTGTTGGGAACTAATGGAGGAAATTCAGAAGGCCTGACAAGCAGAACCACCACCACCCCTTAAGAGCCTACCCACAGACATGGAACTGCCAGAGTGCTATTCAACCATGAATACAGGGTATATGGCCTATATGGCCTACCTGAAGACATTGTCACAGACAGTAGGGTGCAGTTCACCTCACGAATATGGAGAGCCTTCTGCAATAATTTGAACATTAATGTCAGTCTCACCTCTGGATATCATCCCCAGTCAAATGGCCAAGTGGAACGGCTTAACCAAAGGATTGGCCGGCACCTACAAGCATGTTTCTACCATGGACTCAATATGTGCAAAACTCCCTGATACACTGGCTGTCAAGCAGGAACCTCCACCTCTGTCTCCCCTACAGAAATATCACCTTCCTTCTTTGTGTCACTGATGAAGCCTGCACATGTGTAGTGGATGGACCTCAAATGCTGCACCCCTCCCCCACTAGATATAGAAGGGTTCCCCGCCTACTTGATCAAGGAGATCCTGGATTCAAGGAGAAGGAGGAAACATCTACAATACCTGGTGGACTGGGAGGGATACGGACCAGAGTCAAGGGTCAATGACAGGGACATCCTTGACCCTTCCCTGATCAGTTACTACCACAGAGACCACTCAGACAGACCCGTTTCTAGACCCCAAGGCTGCCCAAGAAGAACACCTGGAGGTGTTTATGAGTGGGGGTTTTTATAACAACACCAGCTGTACTTCCGCCCTCACCAGAATACTGAAATGTGCTGAGGTCAAATTTTACTCCCTGTTTTTAGCTATTTTAGCCATGCTCATGCTATGCTAGGTGCAAAGTATTGCCAGATCACTGCCTTACCAAGCCATTCCATCGTTTCACGTGTTTACTGTCTGTTTGCCATGCTGATTGCCTTTCTGAATATTTCTGAACTCTGCTTGATTTCTCTTTCTGCCTTTGCCTCTCGATCGGGCTTGGTTTCCTTGTGTTTTTGATTAAACTCTGCGCATGGATTCTAATTCTTTGGATTCAGCCTGCTCCTTACACTATGCTCTAATGTTGAAGCAAGAGGTGCTTTAGAGAACAGCTGGCTCTGTAGATGTTGTGTGTTAGGAGACACACAACAGATATAGGTCCATTTAAATCTCATCTATCATTCCCTCTCTTACTGGGACTCTAAATGACTGGTTGTCCATGTTGTGTGTGTTTCTAGGAGCAGCTCTGTCTCTGCTCACTGCTCACCTTTATAGTGTTCACAGTCTGTTTCAGCTCCTGCACCTTCTTCTGCTTCTCCTTTATAGACACTAGAGATTTGTTCAAGATTAAATTCAGCTCCAGTCTTCAGTCTCCTTAATGATCCGTACTGGTCTTGTATTGAGGACAGTCTGTTTGAGTACTGGTGTGTTATGTGGAGTGTTTTTTTTTTTTTTTTTGCCTTGTTGTTAACCTTCATCCCCATCCCCCTCTCTGCTTTTACATTCCGTGCCATGTCACTTACTGGTCTGACAAGATTATAACTAACACTGAGAAGTTTTAACGCTCTCTTAACCAGAACACTTTTAAAAAAACATTTTAAATTGAAATGAATGTTCAAAACTCGTTAAGAAATAAAACTAGAATTCATTCTGAAAAGCTTCCTCACCTGTTTCTCAGCTCGTTCTGACCTACACACAGAACAGATCTCACAGAGTGTGTGATTCTTAAGAGAGAGTGGAAGCTTGACAGTGCTCATTTGCACAGAGATATCTATGATTCCTCCGTTAGAGGGGGCGTATACGGTGAATGAAAGCAATAAAATCATATGAATCAGTTTTCCACAACATTTATTGTATGTACATAAATCTATGGCAACATGAAGCAAATGTAAAATTCATTTCTCTAGAGTGTTTGCTTGCTGAGAACATCAAAACTTTGAGGTCTGACATCTTAAAATGGCTCATTATTCAGATAAAACTGTAATACTGAGGCTGTTTAATGATATTTGAACCTTTTTTAGTGATTAATTCCACATTTGATCATTTGCTCTTTAACTTCTGGTGTGTAAAATAAGCTTGAGTGTGTGCTAGTAAGACAGTTGATTCACTAACAACATGACCACACATACACACGTTATTTTCGATCACAGAATCTCACAGATGAGGAACCAAACCACCAGTCGAACCCAAACCCAGCGTATAGAGGCTGAGTGAATGTGGTGTGGACTCTGTGGAGGAGCTTCATGGTGTCAGAGACGCTGTAGAAGGACAGAGTTCCTGCACTGTGATCCACATAAACTCCTATTCTGGAGGATGATGATGGAACTCTGAGATCAGTCTCAATGTTGTTGTGATAGAAAGTGAGAGAAGAAGAAGAACATTGAAGACTCCAGGACTGATTGTTGTGTCCAAAAGCACATTCATTACCAGCTCCTTTTCTGCTGATGTCTTTATATGTGACTGAAATTTCGACCACACCGCTCCACTCCACCTCCCAGTAACAGCGTCCACACACACTCTCCTTACTCAACACCTGGAGGCAGTAATCAAATCTCTCTGGATGATCAGAATACAGCTGTTCGCACTCACTTTCTGTCGCCACTCTGTTCTTCTCAGACAGACGGAGGTGTGGATGTGCCGTGTGGGGATCCAGAGTCAAATAACAGAAGTCTGAAATAAAAGTGAAAGCTGTATTAAATCCCTCCAAGAATATAAATGATTTTATTAGCAATTTTATTCCAAGCACAAACTCATCCTATGATTCTTTTGATTCACTCATTTCTGTATTCAATTTTTTTCAAACCTACCCATAAAAAATTAGTATTAAATAATACATAATAATGATCTGGTCTATGTTTTGGAAATCTTATAGCTCTTTTTTTTTTCATTTTACTGAGCAAGTAAAGACATCCATCATTATGTTTCTCCAGCAGGAGCAGCTCCTCTTACCATGTGGAGGGATTATGATAAATTCCTCCTCCCAGAATTCCTCCAGTCTCTTCTTCAGATCTGAGAGAGAATTCATCACTCCATCAAATGACAGATGTTGAGGGACAGTGATGCTGGACGTGTCAAAATATGGTCTTTTAATTGTGGGTGAAAGATGTCCAGAAGCTAACGCCTGCAGAAGCAAATTAAAGGGTAAACATCTGGTAGCTGGGAGCCTATGACAAGGGTCCCAGGGCACAAGGCAGGGGACACACTGGAGAGAGTGCCAACCCATCACATGAAGAGGTCAATTATCTCGATAAAACCACCGGACAAACGGTCATAAGCAGACTATATCAATTTCTTAAACTAGTCTTACTGAACTCCAGCTAACAAATGAAGTTGAGTTAAAGAGAGGCTAATCAACTGTCTCAGAAAAACAACAGGCCAAATTATACTGGACACAATGTCAGTGTAGAACATTTACTCTTGCTTTAATTACAGGTGTTTTAGAGAGTGTGTGAGGAACAGCTGGCTCTGTAGATCAGACAGTGAGTGTTACCTGGAGGAAATGGATGTGATCGTGTGTGTGTGAAAGCTGCTCCAGCTCAGTGACTCTCCTCTGAAGATCAGCAATCTCCTGCTCCAGTTGATCCAGGAGTCGTTCAGCTGGACTCAGTTCAGCCTTCTCCTGAGCTCTGATCAGCTCCGTCACCTCCGAGCGCTTTTTCTCCATGGAGCTGATCATCTCAGTAAAGATCCTCTCGCTGTCATCTACTGCTGTCTGTGCACTGAGCTGTTAGGAGACACACAACAGATATAGGTCCATTTAAATCTCATCTATCATTCCCTCTCTTACTGGGACTCTAAATGACTGGTTGTCCATGTTGTGTGTGTTTCTAGGAGCAGCTCTGTCTCTGCTCACTGCTCACCTTTATAGTGTTCACAGTCTGTTTCAGCTCCTGCACCTTCTTCTGCTTCTCCTGGATTCTCTGCTGGAATTTCATCTGATCCTCCTTTAACTCACTCTGAGGACACATTATACCTTACCACCACAATACCTTATCAACTCAAAACCAAAAATACCTGGAGTAGGCTACCTCAAGTCTGTGAAGTGTCTGAATTCTCGTTGACTCCTTATTCTTATCCTTATGATTAAACACCCTCAGCAGGGATTTTATAACCCTGGGTTATAAAAAAAAGCAGTGCTAACCGCCAGGGTTTAAAACATAGGTGTCAAACCGGATCCGCAAAGGGCCGGTGTGGGTGCAGGTTTTCATTCCAACCGAGCAGAAGCCACACCTGATTCCACCTGTTTAATCAACTGATCTTGTCTTTCAGTAGGCTTTCTGCTCGGTTGGAATGAAAACCTGCACGCACACGGTCCTTTGTGGATCCAGTTTGACAACCCTGGTTTAAAATGACGATAAACTGGGGTTAAGCACAGTGTGAAAATCCCCAATTAGTATGTAATGAGGGGGAACTGGGAAAAAATTTGGCTAAACAAACACTTTCAAATGGTGTAAATCTAGAAGATTATGACTTACTGTTCTGTCTGTGGAAAAAAAATATTAAGCAGTGGCCTAGTCTGCAAATACTTAAAAACCCTGAGCACTTACACACCAGAGAAATTGAAAGAACGCACCACAATGGTTACAGTCACAATATGTTTCTGTTCTTTATTTTCATTTTAAAGATATAGAGATAGGATCTTTGTAACTCCTCTCAACAGCATATGCTGAGAAATGATCCGCAGCTCATTCTTTCTCCAAACAATTTTATAGGCATATGGTTCCTGTTAGCTACCAATATATAACAACAAAATATATAACACTCGTCTACATATGTTACTGACATACTCTAAAATGGTTTACTCTGCTTTCTTTCTCTCCACCATTCTGAGAATTCTAGTTTCTAGAAAAAGGGGATTTTTAGAGCGTGAATCATAATAGTGGTTTAAGCTTGTATTAGCTTTCGCTCATCACATGATCACATCATCATGCCAAACATCACGTCATCAAACACTGTCCTCATTGTTTTTTCTTATTGTTACTATTCTCATCTCTTTTTATTGTTTCACCTTGATTAACACAACTACTCGTGATCAAGCCTCATATCTATAGTCCCTGCTGAGGTTTTGTATTCTATGTTTGGTTTGTTTTGCACTTGGATCATAATCATCTTACAGATTCCTTCTGAACTTTCGTTTCAATTTAAAGTTACAGTTCAAGATCTGTAACATACAAATACTGGATTTGAACAAACTCGTACTGGAAAGATTTCTGCTTCTTACCTCTTTCTCAACTCTTTCTGCTGTGGCTGTGACGGTGTCATGTCCTTTGTGTTTATCCATCATACACAGATAACAGATGAAGGTTTGGTCAGTACGACAGTAGATCTTCAGCACTTCATCATGTTCAGAGCAGATCTTCTCTTGTAGATTTGTTGAGGCTTCAACTATTGTGTGTTTTTTCAAAGCAGGAATTTCAAGATGAGGTTTCAGATGAGTTTCACAAAGAGAAGCCACACACACCAGACAGGACTTGACGGCTTTGTGTTTTCTCCCGGTGCAGAAATCACACTCCACATCTCCAGGTCCAGTGTAACAGTGAGCAGGAGAAGCAGCTTGGACTTCAGTCTTCTTCTTCAGTTTCTCCACCACTTCAGCCAGCATGTTGTTTCTGCGTAGAACAGGCCTTGGAGTGAAAGTGTCTCTGCACTGAGGACAGCTGTAGACGCCCTTCTGATCCTCCTGATCCCAGCAGCCATGAATACACACCTTACAGAAACTGTGACCACAGGGGATAGTCACCGGATCCTTCAGGAGATCCAGACACACTGGACAGATGAACTGATCCTGATCTACTGACATACTGGCTTCTGCCATTTTCCTGAACTCACAGAAAGAGAGAGAGAAACAGAGACAGAGACTCAGCACAGCACACTGAATTCAGTTTTGTTTTCTCAGAATTGAACGAACTCTAATTATAGTGGCAGAGAGGGAGAGAGAGAGAGTGGGTGGAGCATTAAGCAGAAAGGTGTAGCTATATGAGAGAGGTGTGAAGGAATTTAGCATTTAATCCCAGTGAATATTAGTGGTATAATGGTGCGTGAAAATGATGTTAATGTGACACGGAGGTTTCTGCACTTAGATCACGTTAAGAGATCGGGTTTGTGTTGTTGTTTACGTGACTTACTGACGAGTACAACTTTACCTATCTATATTAACAATGAAATTCTGTTTTTCTATGTTAGTCATTTAGTAATTTATATAAATTAGGGAATTTCGTTCTGTAAATGACTTTTAAGAATGTACAAGGAGGACAGATCCCTTATTCTACAAGTCATTACAATTCTGACTTCTGTGTGAAGATATGCATCAAATTAAAGATAAAGGTTTATTAAACCTGATATAATAATAATAATTCTGCCAAAGCATTAGGACCAAATTACAGAGAATGTCATTATGTTTTATTCTTGTGATATTTGCATACATTTTCCCTACACAGCATTGTCAAAGAAAGCTTGTGGCCGGTTTTAACTGTCTGTTTATTCTATTTATCCTGTTTATTTATTCCACATGACAGTGTAAATAATGCTAATAGTGTCTAAACCTATTACTATAGAACTCAAGCTGGGAAAGAAGTTACTTTCTCCTAATCACTGATAATATAGCAGCTATAAAGAGTCGTTTCCTTATTATTAGATTTTTTTCTCTTTCTCTTAAAATTAACAAGTAGTCAGAATACAAATCGCCATGTTATCGAAAAACCGGAAAAGTGTGTGTGTGTGTGTGTGTGTGTGTGTGTGGCAAGGGTGTGGTTGAGCGTGGGCTGAGAACGAGGAGCAGGAGGATCAAACCGGCAGGTAAAGTGTGTCTCTGCGTGCCTGCAAGTATTCCTCCCTGTAACAGACAACAGAGAGAGAGAGAGAGAGAGAGAGAAAGATGAAAAGAAAAGCGACTTTAATTGACTTTTTGTTCAGTCAGTGAAAGCTGTTTGGAAAGAGTCAGCCTTCAGCAAAAGGTGATTTTTCACGTGGGTGTTTTTGTTGACAGATTGGTGGCGTGGGCGGTCTGTTCTATTTTTAGCCCAAGCTTGGTGGCACGACTTCCTGTGAGGACCCTTGGCATGGAATGCTTGGGTTGGGTCAGTTCTTTGTAAGCAGCCGTACAGTTTACATACACTTTGTATTGGCTGGAACAGATTATCTGCATTTATTCATTTATTTCTTATGGGAAAATTCGTTTCTCAATAGCAATTTCCGCCTCCAGAGCAAATTAAATCTGAGGTTCCACTGTATATCAAAGAGTACACTCATTATTTCTGCATTTATGTGGAATGTTTAGAATCCAAGACCCTGTAAATGAGCTGTTACTGTAATAAATAAAACGGTAAGGTATAAGAAGCAGTGCATTATATTTAAAAACCCACATCAGAGCTGCTGTTATAGAAATCTAATCAACACCTTTTGAGAACAGTCATGGATTTATTGCTTCATGTAGCTGAAATCAACAGGTCTGTATGACCATATCTTTGCAAATCTGGAGCCATGCAGTGGATATAAAAGTCAACACACCCAGGGCGATGTGAAATAGCAACTAACAAGACCTAATAATTGGGAGATTCTGAGCCGTGGAATTGCTATAAGATTATTGTACGTCATAAAGTTTCAAGCAAACCAAATAGTATATATTTGAATATAAAAATTAGATTTTGTGATAAAACTCAGGTGGTGTAGAAGTCTGATTCTCATAGAAAGTATTGCTAATTGAACTTCCGCTGCATTTCAATTTGATTTCTTTTACATTTAACAGACTTTGCCACAAAGCAGCCTCGAGTAAAGCTCGTGAAATCTTTGGGTCATTGTTAGACACTGAATTTTGAAACTGTAGATTAAAAATGCCCGCTGTTTTAGATGGAGAAAATGTTGAATGATAGTATGACATCTTAGATGCCAGCCAGAGAATCTCCAAATTCCAGGAGTCCAAAATCAGGTACATCTCATTGCTTACGTTTCCCCCTGTGACAGATAGGTTCAAATATTCACTAACAGGTTTGACCTGATTACTAATACATTACTGTTGATAAGGTTATCACTTCCTTAACATAACACACACATTTTACAAAAACCTTCTGATTTTATTTTACTGAAAGTTTAAATCCTGAAGATTTTTTTATTTTTATGAAAGTCCCTATCTTTGTATAAAGCTGCCACTGACTTCATACAATACATTTGTTCTGATTTGGTCAATTGCAGGTTAATTGTGGGTCTCTTCAGTCAGTCCAAAATAAAAAAGACCTTGACAAATGCTGTTCAGCTAAACATTGTGATTGTTACAGAAAACTTAAGAACATGAAGTGAAGATACAGTATGTGACTGGGAAAAGTCAAGTGAAGAAAATAGATTTTAACACATATCATACTCAAGAGTTATTTCCTACAGATTAAGTAGCACAAATATACAGTGAAGGCTATTTGGGGGGAAAAAAAGACATTAAAAGGATTATAAGTTTCTGTCTTCTCTCTGTCTTCAGTATCTGTGTTTTAGTCAAAAATTGGTTAAACACATAAACTTTATCATTGAGTAAAGCTTTGATTTAAATCGTAGAGGAAAAAGTTACTGTTCCATCCAATCATCATCCAGAACGGACATGAATGGTTTATTAGTTAATGAATGACATTAAGGGTTTGCTTAATAAATACCAGACAGAAGCTTACTGTATAAACCTGCACAGTATTTGCTCTTACAGAATAATAATAAGGGGCTTTGGTCACATTTGAAAATGTCTTTTCTGATTGGCTGAAAGTTTCAATAATGTAAATATGACATAACCTGAAAGTTAAGCTGTTGAGCTCTCTATAAATTCCACAGCACAAAATTTCTAAACATGACAAACCTTGAAACTACAGTTAACCAATGTTCAATGTTTTTTTTTTTAAATCTTCCCCACTTTCATTATTAATATTTAATTTTAATAGTTGCTCTATTAATTGCCATGTTAAATTGCTGGTTTATTTGTGCAACAGTGTATAACAATTTTATACCAAAGAATATACACATTATTTTGGATCACACAATCTCACAGATATAAAACCAAACAAACAGTCAGTTCCAAACCCAGCGTATAGAGGCTGAGTGAATGTGGTGTGGACTCTGTGGAGGAGCTTCATGGTGTCAGAGACGCTGTAGAAGGACAGAGTTCCTGCACTGTGATCCACATACACTCCTATTCTGGAGGATGATGGAACTCTGAGATCAGTCTGAACGTTGTTGTGATAGAAAGAGAGAGAAGACGAAGAACATCGCAGACTCCAGGACTGATTGTTGTTTCCAAACCCACACTCATCATCATCTCCTTTCCTGCTGATGTCTTTATATGAGACTGATATCAACACAACACCAGTACCGCTCCACTCCACCTCCCAGTAACAGCGTCCACACACACTCTCCTTACACAACACCTGAGGCCAGGAGTCAAATCTCTCTGGATGATCAGAGTACTGCTGCTCTCCTTTACTGACTCTCACCATTCTGTTCTTCTTAGACAGAATAAGGATACGATGTGTCGTGTTGGGATTCAGAGTCAGATAACAGAAATCTAAAATAAAAGAGAAAACTTGGTTTTAATTCACAGAAAACTGTTTATTCATTCAAGGTTGAGACAGCTGTTTGTTTGCACAAATAAAAAGGTCCTTAACGCATCAGCAGGACCAGTATCTGCTCCTTTGTGCAAGGAGGAATAGGATGAGCACTGCCAGAGCCCTACAAAATGACCTCCAGCAGGCCACTGGTGTGAATGTCTTTGACCAAACAATCAGAAACAGACTTCAATAGGATGGCCTGAAGGCCCCACATCCTCTAGTGGGCTCAGTGCTCACTGCCCAGCACTGTGGAGCTCACTTGGCATCTGTCACTGAACACCAGAATTGGCAGACAGGGCCCATACAAACTACTGAGTACCATTTTGAGTTTCTGCAATGAAATTTCAGCAAAATTGACTAACCTGCTGCATCATTTTTCACTTTGTCTTTGAATTCAGGTCTCTGTAGGTTGATAATTTTCATTTCCATCAAACATTGTGTCATCCTTTCGTTCCTAACACATTATCCATTCCATATCAGTATAGATATCCAGCATGATATTTTTCCCCAGTGAGATCTGATGTGTTTTCAAAGTATATATATATATATATACACTACTCACAAAAAGTTAAGGATATTGGGCTTTCGGGTGAAATTTCAGGATGCACCTAAAATGCACCTTTCCAGGTGAACTTAATTTGACCTTCTCTACACTTTTGAATGCACATGTCCAACTGTTCAGTGTTTCAGTACTTTTTGCAGAACTTGCTGTTCTCTATCAAGGTGCTTAACATCAAAATTCACAACCGGTGTTTGATCCATGAATCCACCAATAATTTTGTGGTTCAGTTAGAATTGGTATTTAAACAGTCCTCTTCATCATGCTGTTCACATTTTGACATCATGAGACCAAGACCACACCTAATAACTGATCAACAGTACCTCACCATTGTGAGGCTTCAAACAGGATGTTCTCAGAGGGAAGTGGCCACTGAGCTTAGAGTGTCACAGAGTGTCATCAGCAGGTTGGGACAGAGATACAGAGAGACTGGAAGAGTCACAGAAAGGCATAGAAGTGGACGTCCTTTGGCCACATCCCACGTTGATGACCGCTTCATTGTGAACAGTGCCCTGCGGAACCGGATGATGAACGCCACTCAACTCCAGGCACATTTAAAGGAGGTGAGAGGAACCCAAGTGTCACGTCAGACTATTCAAAACTGTTTACATTTGCATGGTCTGCGTGCTAGATGACCTGCAAGGGTACCTGACCACACCACCAGGCATCTTGCATGGGCCAGGGAGCATTTACGCTGGACGAGGGACCAGTGGGCCTCAGTGCTGTTCTCTGATGAAAGTCGATTCATGTTGAGCAGAAATGATGGCCACCAACGATGTTGGAGATGTCAAGGAGAGCGCTATGCATCAGCCACTGTTGTGGTGGTGTTACAGTCTGGTCAGGTGTGTCCACTCTTGTGAATGGTACAGTGACAAGCCAATACTACCTGAATAACATCATTAATCCAGTTATTGTGCCCCTGCATGAACAACACAGGCCTAATTTCATCTTCATGGACGACAATGCTCCAGCTCATCGAGGTCGCATCATTAGGGAACGGCTGCTGGAGGCTGGGGTACCTCAAATGGAGTGGCCTGCACTTTCTCCAGACCCGAATCCCATAGAAAACCTATGGGATCAGCCGAGTCGCCGTGTAGAGGCTCGTAACCCTGCACCCCAGAACCTCAATGACCTGAG
This sequence comes from Hemibagrus wyckioides, assembly GCF_019097595.1. NCBI lineage: Eukaryota > Metazoa > Chordata > Actinopteri > Siluriformes > Bagridae > Hemibagrus > Hemibagrus wyckioides. Next base: position 42,102,613 of record NC_080715.1, read on the forward strand.
GGCCGCCCTTCAAGAAGAGTGGAATGCCATGCCTCAGCAGACAATAAGTCGACTCGTGAACAGCATGAGACGTCGTTGTCAAGCTGTAATTGATGGTCAAGGGCACATGACAGATTATTGAGACATTGAGATTTTTTGTTGTGGTATACCCACCACTGTTGTTGGCTTTTGTTTCAATGAATTGTTTGAGATGAGGAAATCACCATTGCAGCTTCTACTTAAATGCCCTACTTTCATGATATAATATCACTGTAGCGTGAAATTTTTACATTTTCCATAAATTTCACCCAAAAGCCAAATATCCTTAACTTTTTGTGAGTAGTGTATATGCCCAAGATTTCCCAGCAGAACACTGATCAGAGCATGAGACTGCCTCTGCCAGCTTGCATTCTTCCCATAGTGCATCCTGGTATCATGTGGTCCGCAGGTAAGAGACGCACACGCACCCGCACCCGGCCATCCACGTGATTTAAAAGAAAATGTGATTAATCAGACCAGGCCACCTTCTTCCACTGCTCCGTGGTCCAGTTTTAATGCTCACGTGCCCATTGTTGCCACTTTCGGTGGTGCACAGGGGTCAGCATGGATCTGCGGCTATGCAGTCCCAAACGCAACAAACTGTGATGCACTGTGTATTCTAACCCCTTTCTATCAGAACCAGCATTAACCTCTTCATTTTGAGCAACAGTAGCTCGTCTGTTTGATCGGAACACATGAGCTAGCTTTCTCTCCCCACATACATCAATGAGCCTTGACCGCCCATGACCCTGTATAGCATACCATTTCCACTTATGTTGCAATATTTATATATTAGGTTTAATATTTATATATTAGGTTAGTTACTGTGTTGCTGCTGAATGCCTTGTGTTGTGACCAAAATGTAAATGTTTTTGGTGAAAAAGATTATTCTGATTCTAAGCTGATTTTTGAAGAAAACAATACAAATTGAAATGAAGCAAGAGGATTTTGTATTAGTGTTGAAGTGTGTGTGTGTGTGTGTGTGCGTGTGTGTTACATTTCAGAAACTCTTCTCTGCTCTGTGGCTCTGGTATTGAATTAATCTGAACTGCTGCAGCTGTGAAGAGAAAATAGACAGAAAGCATCATCAGGGTGAAAGCCTTGTCATATGTTTATTAACAATGATATGCTGGACAGTAGAATCTCAAAGCCATAAGTGTATAATTTATCTTTACTGTACAGAGCAGCAATAATAACATCTCTGAATCACAAACACCGTCTGAATCAATTTCTGTATCTTGAGAATTTAAAGCAATTTAATTTAATTTAAAGCAGGAGCAGCTCCTCTTACCATGTGGAGGGATTTTGTTGAATTCCTCCTCACAGCATTCCTCCAGTCTCTTCTTCAGATCTGAGAGAGAATTCCTCACTCCATCAAATGACAGATGTTGAGGGACAGTGATGCTGGACGTGTCAAAATATGGTCTGTTTAATAGAAAAGATTGACGTCCAGAAGCTAAAGCCTACAGAGAACAAATGAAATGAAAGACACACTTGTGATGTCAGACAGGGACATTTATTGCTGCTTTAATGAGAGGTGTTTTAGAGAGTGTGTGAGGAACAGCTGACTCTGTAGATCAGACAGTGAGTGTTACCTGGAGGAAATGGATGTGATCATGTGTGTGTGAAAGCTGCTCCAGCTCAGTGACTCTCCTCTGAAGATCAGCAATCTCCTGCTCCAGTTGCTCCAGGAGTCGTTCAGCTGGACTCAGTTCAGCCTTCTCCTGAGCTCTGATCAGCTCCGTCACCTCCGAGCGCTTTTTCTCCATGGAGCTGATCATCTCAGTAAAGATCCTCTCACTGTCATCTACTGCTGTCTGTGCACTGAGCTGTTAGGAGACATTAAAAAATGAAGTTACATTTAAATCTCATCTATCATTCCCTCTCTTACTGGGACTCTAAATGACTGGTTGTCCATGTTGTGTGTGTTTCTAGGAGCAGCTCTGTCTCTGCTCACTGCTCACCTTTATAGTGTTCACAGTCTGTTTCAGCTCCTGCACCTTCTTCTGCTTCTCCTGGATTCTCTGCTGGAATTTCATCTGATCCTCCTTTAACTTACTCTGAGAACAAAATAATTCTATTCAGTTTGAGGTACGTTTAAAAATTAATAGTTAAAGTTTATGTGTGTTTGACAGAACTGTGAATCACTGTGAGTTCAGGGAGGCAGGGATTACTTTGCTTGGGTATGGATTAGAGGGGGCAGGGAAGAAAATAAATGCCCTTAGTTTGAAAAAGTTAGGTGATGGTGTGATATCTTGGGTGCCTGCCAGAAATAAACTGCTTAATTCACTCTTCAGTCTCTATCTCCTTTTACATGCCATGCCCTGTCAATTACTGGTCTGTCCAGATTATGACTGATACTGAGGAAAAAATGTTAAACATTCCATAACAAGAACACAAAAATGAAATGAAAGTTTAAATCTTATAACTGACCAAAGCAATTCATTCTAGCTTAGAAATAAAACTAGAATTAATTCTGGAAAGTTCTCTCACCTGTTTCTCAGCTCGTTCTGCTGAGGCTGTGACAGTGTCATGCCCTTTGTGTTTATCCATCATACACAAAAAACAGATGCAGGTTTGATCAGTTCGGCAGAAGATGTCAGTCAGCTTGTTATGTTCAGAGCAGATCTTCTCTTGTAGATTTGATGAGGCCTCAATTAATACATGGTTCTTCAAAGCAGGACGTTCAACATGAGGTTTCAGATGAATGTCACAGTAAGAGGCCAGACACATCAGACAAGACTTGGCAGCTTTGTGTTTTCTCCCGGTGCAGAAATCACACTCCACATCTCCAGGTCCAGCGTAACAGTGAGCAGGAGAAGCAGCTTGGACTTCAGTCTTCTTCTTCACTTTCTCCACCACTTCAGCCAGCATGTTGTTTCTGTGTAGAACAGGCCTTGGAGTGAAAGTGTCTCTGCACTGAGGACAGCTGTAGACACCCTTCTGATCCTCCTGATCCCAGCAGCCATTAATACACACCTTACAGAAACTGTGACCACAGGGGATAGTCACCGGATCCTTCAGGAGATCCAGACACACTGGACAGCTGAACTCATCCTGATCTATTGTAATACTGGCCTCAGCCATTTTCCTGAACTCACAGGGAGAGAGAGAGGAAACAGAGACGGAGACACAGCACAGCACACTGAATTCAGTTTTGTTTTCTCAGAATTTAATGACCTCTGTTTTATAGGGGCAGAGAAAGTAGGTGGAGCTTTAATCGGAAAGGTGTAGCTACATGAGTGAGGTGTGTAGGAATTCAGCATTTAATCACAATGAATGTTAGTGATATAATGGTGTGTAAAAATGCGAGCATTACAATGCTGGTAATGTGACATTTCTGGACTTCAGATCACATAAAAAGATCAGGTTTGTTTTGTTCACATGTTAATATTTTAGGAGTAACCTTAATGAATTCAGTAGAACATGATTTTTTGTGATGTTTGTATGCATCGCAAAGACAGAGAGAGAGAGACATGAATAAAGCAACACAGATTCGTATGTGCGTGCAAAGTAAAAACACAGCTGAAAAGCAAAAGTAAAGATAAAGGGAAAAATAAAGAATCTGTTTGAGTTGTCTCAATCCCTGCTCTCGTTATCTCATTCCTGATCAAACCCAGGAAAGTGTAACAGCAAGAAAACTTCTATTCTGAAAACATTTGTTCCACAAACCTATGGATTCAGCTTCGTTTCTGACTTGCAAAAAGTTCTGACCCTGTAGACTTATGATAAAATAATGTCTACTTACAGAAAACTATACCTGAGAAGGGAACAAGATGCTGTGTCATGGCTGACGCTATGGGAATGCTTCTTTGTGGAATTTGTGTCTAAAGCTCTGTGTGACATCATGACGTCAAGGCTTGGGTACGTCATGAAATAAAGCGGAGTGTGTCAGCAAGACCATAACATGGCATCTAGCTTACATTACTCCAGCTTCTACTTGTCTGAAGTAAGCACAAGTGTGGCCAGTGATGCAGCATCTTGTTCCTTTCTCAGGGAACTGGGTTACATATGTAAATTAGTATAGTTTCCTTTCGAGGAAACTCTATGCTGTGTCATGGCTGATGCTATGGGACCAGCAATACCAACACTGCCATGTGATGGGATATGTCTGTTCCGGAGGTCATGAAAGGGCATGAACAAGTCGGGAGCAGAGCACCATTAGCCCTGTAAGACCCGGGACCCAGGATTGGGGTCCATGTCCAGGTTATAGAACCTGATAAGGGTGTGTAGAGAAGGCCAACCAGCTGCAGCACACATATCCTGGAGGGGATTGCCCCTAGCCAGAGTGCTGGACAAGGCAAAACACCTAGTTGAACACATTGAGCCTGAATCCCTATAGGCAAAGCCACACAGTGCACCTCATAGGCCTAGAAGATATCTACCACTATTCAGCAAAGGACACTGCTTGCAGACCGGATTGCTTTTGTTGCAGCCACCAAAGCAAACAAAAAGAGAGTGGACTTACACTATGCACTCAAGCATTGGACATAAGTGCAGAGAACAGCAGGTGCAGTCTTTCCTGCTTTGTCAACTTATGAGGCAGAGGACAGAAGGCCTGCAGAAAGACTGGACCTGCTAATAACAGAACTTTTTTCAGGGTCAGAAACTCCACTGACTCAAAGGGGGCTTAGAGAAACCCCTCCCAGGCCACTGAGAGGTCCCAGGAGAGGAGACGTGGTCTGGCCCGTGACTCGCAGCAGTGGCTGCCACGTATATCTCAAGGGTGATAGGCCTTCAAACAGGTGTGTCTGCAGGAACTCTAGCACTGTACTAACAGGGCAGTGAACTAGATCCTGAAGCCAATTACACAAGACGGGAAAAGAGCTGTAGCAGGAATCTAGGAGCTAGTTCCCCTCAGGGGTGGGACCAAGAGGTTTCAAATCTCAGGACAGGGTGGAGAATCGTCCCCTGCAATTGAGAGAGGAGGTTCCTCCTGATGGGAATCTCCTAAGCAGCACCGTCCAGAAAGGAAATTAGATCCACAAGCCAGACTCAGGTGGGCCAAAGAGAAGTCACCAGTAACAGGCAGACTCAGTTATGGCATACCCTGGCTAGGAACCCCATGAACACAGCTATTGGGGAAAGCATACAGATAGAGCCCTGTCTATGTTTGCACCATAGCAAAGCAGAAAAGAAAAAATCACAGGGGACAGTGGGTTCAGACAACAGTGGCAGAGGCGAACAAAGCCACTTCCGCCTGCCCAAAAGTTGCCATATGCATTCCAACACCTACGGGTGGAGATGCCATTCCCCAGGCCTCAGCCTCTGCCTCAGCAGGAAGCCTGTTTCCTGATCATGCACTTTGGAGTGTAAATCGTGCTCAGCAAGAGTCTATAGTCTATACCTAGGGCCAGATCTGGTGCACCAACCTAAACAGAGGGCACAAACACAGACCACCCTAATGACTGATGAAGAGGATCACCAAAGGTAGCCCCTGAGGTAGCCCCAGGTTGGCTCAGGCTGCAATGCTAGCCTTCTTTTCCTGCCTCAGCAGGCCAGGCTGGTGCTGTTGGCTACTGGTTGATAGTCCTAGCCCCTCACTTTGGTAAAGGAAGAAGATGGAAATTGGGGTGCTAAAAAGAAAGGTTTTGTCTCCATCAGATTGCCTCTCCATGGCAACCAATTCAGCCATGGAATGGCCAATGGCATGGGCTGTCTGCTTTGTTTCACGGAGGGCTAAATGTGTGGCTTGGTGGAGTTCATATCTCACTGGTGAGCCCCTTACCACAGACAAGCTCCTTTAACAGGCCAGTCTGATTCAGCTGTTTAAGCACAAGCTAATTGTTTAGATATTAATGATCGTCAGTGGAGGTTGAAATTTACAAGGCTGTAATTGTGATGTTTTGTACAGTAAGTGTGTAGTGTTTTACACTGAGCAACTCCATCACAATACATAACGAATGGGTGAATCTGATTATTGTATTGTCAGTACAAGCAATGTTTCAAGTCAACCAAAGCATCTGTAATAAAATAAAAATTCGATTGTGTGATCAAACGCAGATGGTGTAAAAGTCTGATTCTCATAGAAACTGTTGCTGATTTAACTTTCAGTTAATGTAAATTTTACTTGTTTTAACAACGTTGTCACAAAGCAATGTTAGGGACATTGTTATAAACTAAATTTTCAAATTGTAGATTAAAAATGACTGCTGTTTCAGTTGGAGGAAATGCTTGATAGTATGACATTTTGAATGCCGGCCAGAGATTCCAGGCCAAATTCCACAGGAGTGTGAGTCCAAAATCAGGTTCATATCATTGCTTATGTCTTGCTCTGTGACAGGTGGGTGATGGTCCAAATATTCTCTAACTGGTTTGACACGAGGAAGGGAAACCCCTTTTACAAGATTCGTCTGAGGTATTGAAAGTTTAAATCATACAACCATATAAAGAATCTTCACAAGCAATATAATTAGGATTATTAATTTATGGAAAGATTCTTCTCACCTGTTTCTCTGACAAAAATACACATCTTTACTTATCAAGTGAAAGACGTTGGTGCAGTAACTTCACATTTAACTCAATTTGTTTATACATTCTTGTTCATTTCTTTGTTGCTGTTCTTCATGAATACATTTCCCTGATTCTACAATTTCATGCCTCAACCACTAGATAAACTGAGTGTACTGATTAGTACTTTTATTTATTTAATATCAGACAGATGACACTTTTATTTCATATGTCGAACATCAGCCTTTGAAACGGACATCTTAGGCTAAACATTAGAAATAAAGCCATTAAACTGTTTCCTGAGATGCGTGGCTGATATCTGCCAACAAATAAAGTTATGACAATCCTTGAGTACATCTGTAGGTTCAATTCACTAAGCCTAGCTAATAAGGGAGCTTCTTTATATAGCAGAAAATGTAGTAGCAGTCAGTGCATTTGGGAGTAGAACACAGGCAAAATCCTCAGGTAGAATGACATTCCACTAAAATAAATAAGACCTTGATGAATGCTGTTCAGCTATAAAACTTTTTCTTAGACATTTGTGAAAAGAAAATTTAAAAACACAAAGTAAAGGCGTGTTTCCAGGAAACGTCAAATGTAGAAAACTGATTTTCGCAAATATCACTGAAATTATTTCCAATAGATTAAGTAGCAAAATTGGGGTTTAAAAAAAAGAGACACACATTATTCTGGATCACACAGTCTCACAGATGTAGAACCAGACCATAAGGAGAGCCAGAACCCAGCGTATAGAGGCTGAGTGAATGTGGTGTGGACTCTGTGGAGGAGCTTCATGGTGTCAGAGACGCTGTAGAAGGACAGAGTTCCTGCACTGTGATCCACATAAACTCCTATTCTGGAGGATGATGGAACTCTGAGATCAGTCTGAATGTTGTTGTGATAGAAAGTGAGAGAAGAAGAACAACGCAGACTCCAGGACTGATTGTTGCGTCCAAACCCACAGTCATCACTCAGTCCTTTCCTGCTGATGTCTTTATATGAGACTGATATGAACACACCTCCATCAGCAAACTCACCGCTCCACTCCACCTCCCAGTAACAGCGTCCACACACACTCTCCTTACTCAACACCTGAGGCCAGGAATCAAATCTCTCTGGATGATCAGAGTACTGTTGCTTTCTCTCACTGACTCTCACCACTCTGTTCTTCTCAGACAGAATGAGGTTACGATGCATCGTGTTGGGATCCAGAGTCAGATCACAGAAATCTAAAATAAAAAAACACATAACAATGCGAACATGTTGGGTTTAATTCACAGAATACTGTATAAGAGTGAGACAGCTGTCTGTGTGCATTGATTTTGGAGGATGGCAATTTAGATAGGTAATTAAATACGTGAATTCTTTCAAAAATAGACCCATTTTATTCACATTTTGTATCTGAACAAAATTCCTGGGATTATTTCTCATACGTCTCTGTTTATTATTTCCTAAGCTGCTTTTGAAGAAAATAATGGATCTTGTAAATGTAAAATTATAAATGTTATTGGTGAATAAAATGATTCTGATCCTAAGCTGCTAGTATTGAAGTGTGTGTGTGTGTTAGACGTACATTCCAGAAACTCTTCTCTGCTCTGAGGCTCTGGTATTGAAATAATCTGAACTGCTACAGCTGTGGAGAGAAAAATAGCCAGAAAGCATTACGAGGGTGAAAGCAGGAGTAAATGGACTATCACAAAGAAATAACAAATAAATGTATACATCTTTACTGTACAGAGCAGCATTAATAACGAGTTCACAAACACAATCTGAATCACTTTCTGTATTTTAGGAATTTTAGAGCTTTTCCATCATTGTGTTTCTCCAGCAGGAGCAGCTCCTCTTACCATGTGGAGGGATTTTGTTGAGTTCCTCCTCACAGAATTCCTCCAGTCTCTTCTTCAGATCTGAGAGAGAATTCCTCACTCCATCAAATGACAGATGTTGAGGGACAGTGACGCTGGACCCGTCAAAATTTGGTCTGTCAAATAGAGAAGACCGACGTCCAGAAGCTAAAGCCTACAGAGAACAAATGAAATGAAAGACACACTTGTGATGTCAGACAGGGACATTTATTGCTGCTTTAATGAGAGGTGTTTTAGAGAGTGTGTGAGGAACAGCTGGCTCTGTAGATCAGACAGTGAGTGTTACCTGGAGGAAATGGATGTGATCATGTGTGTGTGAAAGCTGCTCCAGCTCAGTGACTCTCCTCTGAAGATCAGCAATCTCCTGCTCCAGTTGCTCCAGGAGTCGTTCAGCTCGACTCAGTTCAGCCTTCTCCTGAGCTCTGATCAGCTCCGTCACCTCCGAGCGCTTTTTCTCCATAGAGCTGATCATCTCAGTAAAGATCCTCTCATTGTCATCTACTGCTGTCTGTGCAATGAACTGTTAGGACACACACACACACACACACACACAGAAGATATAAATCTCATCTATCATTCCCTCTCTTACTGGGACTCTAAATGACTGGTTGTCCATGTTGTGTGTGTTTCTAGGAGCAGCTCTGTCTCTGCTCACTGCTCACCTTTATAGTGTTCACAGTCTGTTTCAGCTCCTGCACCTTCTTCTGCTTCTCCTGGACTCTCTGCTGGAATTTCATCTGCTCCTCCTTTAACTCACTCTGAGGACAAAATTATTATAATCATTTTGAGGTAATTAATTTTACAGAGCTGTGAGCCACAGTAGATTATGTGAGGAAGGGTTTTGTTTGCACAGATATACACTACTCAAAAAAAGTTAAGGATATTCAGCTTTAGGGTGAAATTTCAGGATGCACCTAAAATGCACTATAACCATTTGAAACCATTTACATCAGTGTGGTCTGTGTGCTAGACAACCTGCAAGGGTACCTGACCACACCACCAGGTACAGGCGTCGGGCCAGGGAGCATTTACGCTGGACGAGGGACCAGTGGGCCTCAGTGCTGTTCTCTGATGAAAGTCGATTCACGTTGAGCAGAAATGATGGCCGCCAACGATGTTGGAGACGTCAAGGAGAGTGCTATGGATCAGCCACTGTTGTGGTGGTGTTACAGTCTGGGCAGGTGTGTCTACTCAATACAGAACTGTATTGTGAATGGTAACATCAATAACATCATTAATCCAGTCATTGTGCCCCTGCATGAACAACACAGGCCTAATTTCATCTTCATGGACGACAATGCTCCAGCTCATCGAGGTCGCATCATTAGGGAACGGCTGCTGGAGGCTGGGGAACCTCAAATGGAGTGGCCTGCACTTTCTCCAGATCTGAATCCCATAGAAAACCTATGGGATCAGCTGAGTCGCCGTGTAGAGGCTCGTAACCCTGCACCCCAGAACCTCAATGACCCGAGGGCCGCCCTTCAAGAAGAGTGGAATGCTCGTTGTCAAGCTGTAATTGATGGTCAAGGGCACATGACAGATTATTGAGACATTGAGATTTTTTGTTGTGGTATCCCCACCACTGTTGTTGGCTTTTGTTTCAATAAATTGTTTGAGATGAGGAAATCACCACTGCATGCTATTTAAATGCCCTACTTTCATGATATAATATCACTGTAGCGTGAACTTTTTACATTTTCCATAAATTTCACCCAAAAGCCAAATATTGTTAACTTTTTGTGAGTAGTGTATCTGTATGATTGTGTATGTGATTGAGAAATGTTTTAATTTGGTTTTAAAATCCAGCTCTAGGCTTCAGTCTCCTCAATGATCTATACAGCTTTGGTGTCTCTCTCTCTCTCTCTCTCTCTCTCTCTCTCTCTCTCTCTCTCTCTCTGTGCTGCACCCTGTCATGCTTCCTGGTCTGACCAGAACACTGAGAAAAGTTTTCACACTCTTTGACAAATTTTAAATAAAATGTAAAATCCTGCAACTGACTAAAGCAATTTTAGTGTAGAAACAAAACTAGAATTATTCTCACAAGGCTTCTCACCTCTTTCTCAGCTCTTTCTTCCGCAGCTGTGACAGTGTCATGTCCTCTGTGTTTATCCATCGTACACATAAAGCAGATGCAGGTTTTATCAGTACGACAGTACATCTCCATCAGCTTCTCATGTTCAGAGCAGATCTTCTCTTTTAGTTTTGCTGAGGCTTCGATTAATGTGTGGTTCTTAAAAGCAGGAGATAGATAGTGAGGTTTCAGATGAGTTTCACAAAGAGAAGCCACACACACCAAACAGGACTTGACGGCTTTGTGTTTTCTCCTGGTGCATAAATCACACTCCACATCTCCAGGTCCAATGGTTCTCCATTGAGCAGGAGAAGCAGCTTGGAATTTAGTCTTATTCAGATTCTTCACTGTGGCCAGCATGTTGTTTCTGCGTAGAACAGGCCTTGGAGTGAAAGTGTCTCTGCACTGAGGACAGCTGTAGACGCCCTTCTGATCCTCCTGATTCCAGCAGCCATTAATACACACCTTACAGAAACTGTGACCACAGGGGGTAGTTACCGGATCCTTCAGGAGATCCCGACACACTGGACAGATGAACTGATCCTGATCTACTGAAATACTAGCTTCAGCCATTTTCCTGAACTCACAGGGTGACAAAGAGAGTGAGAGAGATTCGTTTTATTTTAATTACTTCCTTATTCTGGTTTGTGTGGGTTAAAGAGAAAGGAGGAGCACAAAAATAGGAAGGTTAAGAATGCTTCTCTGTTAACCATTTCATCTCCACTTCATCCATGAACATGTGTAGATTTTTCATTTTTCCTATCAACTGATAGCTGAAGCAAAACTTTCAGTAAATTTAAGGCAACAGTTTGTTCATACTGTCAATAATACTAATTTTGTGTCACGTTCACCTGCACAGGTTGTCTTTTCTGTTTAAAAGTTAGCATTAAAACCACTCTGCACTTACATCTGACTTCATCCAGGAGTGGATTACTTACCTGTTTACAGCAGATTAAGATCTTCTCCTTCTTTCTATAAAGTGTATCCATTGAAACTTTGAAATAACATTCACATCAGCTGTATGAAAAAAAACAGACGCATGTAGGAAAAAAAACAGAAATGAAGAAAAAGTCTGAACAGAAACACACTCCATCTCTGTCCAAACATTTACCCAGCCTTCATTAAATCACGTTTATTTCAGAAATAAAAATTTCTGTCCAAAATATACACATATATATATATATATATATAATAATGCTGTAAGTGATGGTTCCAAACAGAGCTGGGAGATTCCAGAGCTAAACAAATGAATGATATACAGTTGTGAGAAACTGGGACACGTTACTTTGAATCACATAACCTCACGGTCAAACCTTCATGAAACAAGATGACCCCAAACCCAGCGTATAGAGGATGAGTGAATGTGGTGTGGACTCTGTGGAGGAGCTTCATGGTGTCAGAGACGCTGTAGAAGGACAGAGTTCCTGCACTGTGATCCACATAAACTCCTATTCTGGAGGATGCAGGACCTTGCAGATCAGTCTGAATGTTGTTGTGCTTTCCTGCTGATCCCTCTGTACGCCACGGCTATTTCCACATTGTCCTCTTCCATCCACTCCACCTCCCAGTAAGTACGTCCGCACACTCTCTCCTCACACAGCACCTGCCACTGGTAGTCAAACCGCTCTGGATGGTCAAAGTACTCCGGGTCTCTCCAGCTGTGTCTCAGCATTCGGTCGTCGTCACTCAGAATGATGTGCTGGTTTACCGTGTTGGGATCCAGAGTCAGAAAACGGAAATCTGTAACAAATAAGATAAATAACTTTTATGAGACAAACTTGTGTGTGCGGTACTGGAGTGTTCCGCACAAGTTTATAAGTATAAACAGTATATAAATAGACATACACTGATCAGGCATAACATTATGACCACCTGCCTAACATTGTGCTGCCAGAACAGCCCTGACCCATCAAGGAATGGGACTCCACTAGATCCCTGAAGGTGTGCTGTGGGATCCGGCACCAAGATGTTAGCAGCAGATCCTTCAGGACTTACAGGTTACTTTTGATAGATACTGACCACTGCAGACCGGGAACACCCCACAACAGCTGCGGTTTTGGAGATGCTCTGATCCAGTGGTCTAGCCAATCACAATTTGGTCCTTTTGGTCAAACTCGCTAAAATCCTTACACTTGTCCATTTTTCCTGCTTCTAACATCAACTTTGAGGACAAAATGTTCACTTCCTGCCTAATATATCCCACCCACTAACAGGGGCCATGATGAGGAGATACTCAGTCTTATTCACTTCACCTCTCACTGCTCACAGTGTTGTACCTGATCAGAGTATAATTGTGTGTGTGTGTGTGTGTGTGTGTGTCATACATTTCAAAAAGTCTTCCCTGCTCTCTGGCTCTGAGACTGATGTCATCTGAACCGGAGAATCTGTGAAGAACAACAGAGTCAATTACTGAAACACAATCAGTGTTGAATGTTTTCAGAGAAAAACAGGTTTTTGGTCAGAACATCTTCATTTACCACAGAGAGAGATTTTAAATTCCGCAGGGCAAAATTCCTCAAGTTGCGTTTTCATGTCCAAGAGATACTTCCTCAGATCGTCGAATGAGAGACGTGGACTAACAGTGATGCTTGAGTCCTCGTGTCCAGAAGAGACAGACTGGAAACTCTAAACAGTAAAAAGGAAGGTTAGAGAAACAAGAGCATCCATTATTTTTATAAACTCCTGGCCTGGACACCAGAAGGCAGTTGCATTATGTCATAGTCTTGTGTGAATGCAACTTTATTTTCTATCAGCTAGCACAGAGAGCTTCTTTAATAATCAAATTAAGATTATTAGTAAGGTACATGAGCTGCAGGATGGTGGAGTGGCTACTACTGCTGCCTCACAACGTATGATTTAAGATCTGGTGGAAATTGGCTACAGGCTGGGAAGAAGAGTCATCGAGTGTTTTACCTGGAGGAAATGGATGTGATCGTGTGTGTGTGAAAGCTGCTCCATCTCAGTGTCTCTCCTCTGAAGATCAGCAATCTCCTGCTCCAGTTGCTCCAGGAGTCGTTCAGCTGGACTCAGTTCAGCCTTCTCCTGAGCTCTGATCAGCTCCGTCACCTCCGAGCGCTTTTTCTCCATGGAGCTGATCATCTCAGTAAAGATCCTCTCACTGTCATCTACTGCTGTCTGTGCACTGAGCTGTTAGGACACACACACACACACACACACACACACACACACAGACACCTCTATCATTAATCTCTTACTGGGACTCTAAATGACTGGTTGTCCATGTTGTGTGTGTTTCTAGGAGCAGCTCTGTCTCTGCTCACTGCTCACCTTTATAGTGTTCAGTCTGTTTCAGCTCCTGCACCTTCTTCTGCTTCTCCTGGATTCTCTGCTGGAATTTCATCTGCTCCTCCTTTAACTCACTCTATGAGAAAACAACAATTATGGTTAGAGGTTTAGTGTATTATCTAAGACATATCACCACTTGTTAGTTCTGACCTTCGAGCAGATCTTCTCCTGGAGCTCCATCGTGTCTTCTTCCAGCTTGGGCCTTTTCTTCAAAGCAGGAACTTCATGTTGGGGTTCCTGATGAGTTTCACAGACAGTGGACATCTCCAGGTCCAAACACACACACGCTACAATGACTTTTAACAGCACACGCTCAGTAAGTGGTGAGAAAATTCACAAACTCGCGAGAAAGATGCAAAAAAAATAAAAATAATAAAATGCGTGTAAAGAGAAATTAGCGGCTTGTCCGGCGCCTTCCAATCTTCTGCACGCGCAGATTTTCCGCAGCGGATGCACGCGCGCGCGATGTCAACACAAAAAGGTACCACTAACTACTACTGCTACTATAACTAGTTAGTGTATTACTGCCACAAGTGGATTGGAGAGTAATGCAACATTAAACTATAGATTTCACTTTCAAACCCTTTTGTTCATCCTCTCTCTTCGCTGCCACGTGTACAGTACATTCTATTTGTATTTAAAATGTTATTCATTTTGATGATATTGTATTATGATTTGGACAGGAGTGAGTGTGTGTGGTTGTCTGTCTGTAGGTGTGGTCCTGTGATGGACTGGTGACCTGTCCAGGGTGTACCCCTGCCTTTCACCCAATGTGTGCTGGGATAGACTCCAGCAGATCCCCGTGACCCTAATTAGGAATAAAGCGGGTAGAGACAATGGATGGATGTGGACAGTAAAATTAAGCTTGTACTGTATGCGGTTGTGTATGTGACAAATTCTTAGAATTTCATATTGAATCAAATAAAACAAAGAGGTGGCACAATTTCATTTTATTTTTTTTTCCAATGGGGTATTACTGCCTGGTGTGTTGGCAACATACAGTTTTTGAATAGTTGTAAAGAAAATGGCTAGGGTGCATTTTGTTTCTGCAGTTTGAGTTTCCAGTAAAAAGCAGTGCTTGGCAGAATATGTTGAGCAACCAGTATGGAAAAAGTTGAAAACTACACCAATTACTTCCACTTCTAAGAGGAAATGCTGCTCCTGGAAATGCCTACCTCTGAAAACATGCCCTGATACTGTTGGGTGCGGAAGGTTCCAGGATCTGCATGAAGACGTCTTCCTTATGGGCATCATCACAGCTTCTTCTCTTTCTTCATTCACCGTCTTAGGTGTGTCATGCTACTGGAATTCTGCTTGTCTCATCTTTGCTTTCAGTTTAAACACCTTGCTCTGGAACTTAGACTCTTCAATTGAGACCGTATGGCCAGTTGTTGGTGTATCAGGTGACTGTGAAGAATCAGGTATGTACCTAATAGTCATAAAGGTTAGCTCCACCCATACACCTTAAATCCACACCCACATGCTCTATCACTCTAAAAGCACAGAAAATGAAATTTCTCGCTAATAGACTGTAAATGATCTCTGAGTGCTTTCTCTTCTTGTCCAGTGTGAGTGCAGGAAAATGGCTGATGCCAGTATTTTAATAGAAAAAGAGGAGTTCATCTGTTCAGTCTGTTTGGATCTACTGGAAGATCCAGTTACGATAAACTGTGGCCACAGTTTTTGTATGGTGTGTATTAACAGTCACTGGAATGAAGAGGCCCAGCAAAGAGTCTACAGCTGTCCTCAGTGCAGAGGCACTTTCACTCCAAGGCCTGTTCTACAAAGAAACAATATGCTGGCTGAAGTGGTGGAGAAACTGAAGAAGAAGACTGAAAACCAAGCTGGACCTGGAGATGTGGAGTGTGATTTCTGCACAAGGAGAAAGCAAAAAGCCATCAAGTTCTGTCTGATCTGTCTGGCTTCATTTTGTGAAACCCATCTCAGTCCTCATTATGAGTCCTCAGCATTTAAGAAACACACGCTAACTGAAGTCTCAGCAAAACTACAAGGCAGCATCTGCTCCCAACATCACAAGCTGATTGAGATCTACTGTCGTACTGATCAAACATGCATCTGTTATTTGTGTATGATGGAAAATCACAAAGGACATGACACCGTCATAACCGCAGCAGAAAGAGCTGAGAAACAGGTGAGAACTAGAAATCTTTCAAAATGATCAATCCATATTTTATTCCTCATATACGCTTCATATATATATATATATATATATATATATATATATGCTTTAGCCAATTACCAGATTTAAATACTTAAGTCCGATTTGTGTATTAATCAGGAGAACGTTGTAAAAGCTTGTATGTCTGTATGTGTTTTGATAAGTGAAATATGTCCTTATTCAGTGTAAGTCATAATCTGGTCAGACCTGTTATTTGAGCTAACACCCATATGTGACACGACAAAGTGAACACGGAGATAAAGCAAAAAGTAAAATAGTAAGACAGACAAACTTTAAAATTAAATTTAGAAGAAGGGAGATAAACATGATCCTGAACCCCATCACCCACATCTCTGGACTTTTCTCTGGCAGGAATCCTTGCTATCATACCATTATACATTTTACTTCATAAATGGCAACATTCCATATGATAGTCAACTGGTCTAAGAACACAAAGAATCCTTCAAAAAACCCAATCCCATGTGAACTGTAGGGCACTGAAGGTGCCTGTTCCTCTCCATCTAAACTTACCTCACTCCCTCTCTGCCTCTCACAGATGCCATCTTTCTATGAAGCAATCTAGATACTAGGTTTAGCTCTTCTGAGGATTACCAACAAACACTTTCTCCCAAGGATGACTGAGACTCTCCCTTTGTAACTTGTGCGAACCCGGACCTTTGTGGTGGTGCATGCATCTACACATCATGGGAACATACCCATTCACGGGATTCAGACAAGCGCTGCTTTATTAACATGAACACAAGACATGGGGAAGATGAACCTAATACCTAAGACATAACAGAAACCTGACCTAGACAACAAACATAGAACAATGACCACCAAAGACAGGTACAAAATGATCCCTATTTATACGGCACAACATTAGGACTAATGGGAAATAGGTGACATGGTGGGAACGAGAACAATAAGAAAGACGTGACACAAAATACAAACAATAAAGCAGGCTTCACAGAATCACCTGCCAGCACCCTCTCCAGGTCTGGCAGGGAACTGTCCAGCTGTTCCTGACACCCTTACAACTAGCAGCCTTTCTATTCTTTGCTCTCTAAGATAACAGCCTTTTTAACTCATCCAAGCTTTTTAACTCATCCAAGGCCCCTATTAACCCTAAACTCTCTAACCCCACTACCTCCATCATTTATCTTAACCCTCTTATTCACTTTTCCATGCCACTTCACTTAGGCTAACTCCCTGCCTCATTAATCCAGATTCTCTGAATTGTCCTTCCCAATCTCACAAATTGCTGCTCCATCAATTCTGTTAGCTATGCATTACCCAATCTTGCAGATTCAACACTTGAATGAAGTCAAGCATACACTGCAACATACCATGAAGCTTGCTTTGTGCACAGGAGCATTGGCATGCTGGAACAATGTTTGGGCTTCTTACATTCAGTGAAAGAAAACTGTAAGCTACACTACAAATATGAAGTCATATATAAAGTCATTGGGACAATTGAATGCTTCCCAATTTGTGGCAACAGTTTCGGGAAGAACCACATATCAGTGGCCATATATGGTATAATGATCCTGACCACAATGAGAATTTTACCCTTGCTAACCATGTACCTCTAGTTGTTAAGACAGTTTCCACTGCCAGGCAAAGAATGGTGGCCTTCTTCTGAACTCTTCAAAGGTGTTTCCCTCGTCTCTTTTCCCCAAGCTGGTGTTTGACACCTGTGGGGTAGTTTCTAGCGCTTAGCTAAGAGAATTCTATTACAAACCAGAGTACATATTATTGCCAAATGTTTGTGGATACCTGACCATCTTCCCCATATGTGGGCCTTTCCTTGCAGGCACAAATATAACACACAATTGTGTAGAATGTCATTGTATACCTTAGAATTACAATTTCTCTTCACATGAACTAAGGGGCCCATGGAATGTTCTTTCTTTCCTTCTGAAATAATTCTCTTGAGTCAGCTAACCCACATCATCTTTGTTGAATAAATACACAGAGGCATGATGCACTGATTGATGGTCCAAGGTCAAGGATGCCCCACTTACCAGATACTATTAGGATGGTGCCTACAATTGTCCCAGTGAGCATAGTTATGGGTAGAGTTGAACAATATGAGTCGGGCCTTTATCCAGACAAGCAGAAGTAGATGAGGATGTCGTCAAGGTAGACAAAGACGAACTGGTTAAGCATGTCACAGAGGTTGTCATGTACATGGGCTTGGAAGACAGCTGGGGAGTTGGTCAGGCCGAACGGCATTACTAAGTATTCATAGTGGCTGGTGGGTGCGTTAAATGCCGTCTTCCATTTATCACCCTCCCAAATCCGCACTAGGTGATAGGTGTTGTGGAGGTCAAGTTTGATTAAGATGGTAATCTCGTTGAGCCCGTGGTAGTCGATACATGACCATAAGAAATTATCCTGCTTTTCTATGAAGAAGAACCCCATCCTCGCAGGTGATGAGGAGGGTCAGACAATTCCAGCTGCCAAAGAATCCTGAATATACATTCTGCTTCCAAAAGGTGGTAAAGCCACCCCCTGGGAGGCATAGCACCTGGGAGGAGGTTGTAGGAGGAGTGAGGAGGAAGGGAGGTGGCTTTAGCCTTGCTAAAAACTGTTCCCAGATCATGGCAAACAGGGGGTATGGTGCTGAGGTCTGGAGGTAGCTTAATGGAAACAGGGCTGGGAAGGGCACTGCGTGAAGCTCCCCTTTCACTGCATTGTTCTTTGATCTGGTGGTTGACTGGAGTAGCCAAGGTGAGTAGCCAAGGTCATCAATTGGGTGTGCATGTATGGCAAGCTCAAATCTGTCCCCGGTAGAAAGCATCACAAAGGGCTGTCAAGTTCCACCCTGAATCAGCAGCTGCCGTACGGAAATCCAGAAGACAGGAAGACCCAAAATTTTATCTGACTCCCTAGATATATAAAAAGTTTCAATTGCTGCACAATTTATGGCATTCTGATCATCTGGTCACAGGGTGTTATGGCAGCCCTAACCCCTTTCAGTGTAACTGAAAGAAAAGTCATTCAAAGGGATCTTTAACAAAGGTAACATGTAATCAGTGCCCAACAACCAGCCATTGAACATCTTCACCACAGTAGAAGTCTGCACATCATCAGAGACTCCTCCCAACCCAGCTCAACCTCCTTTCATCCAAGAGGAAATACAAGAACTTGAACCTGAACAATCAGCCAACAACAATCAGCAGAACAACCCTGCTGAACTCTACACTACCCCATTAGGCCACTTGATATTTTATCGCTTGTAAAAATAGTTTGCAATTTGCATTTGCAAATTATAACGGGCTAAATTTAACTCTGTTCTGTGTTCAGAGTGAGTTAAAGGAGGATCAGATGAAATTCCAGCAGAGAATCCAGGAGAAGCAGAAGAAGGTGCAGGAGCTGAAACAGACTGTGAACACTATAAAGGTGAGCAGTGAGCAGAGACAGAGCTGCTCCTAGAAACACACACAACATGGACAACCAGTCATTTAGAGTCCCAGTAAGAGAGGGAATGATAGATGAGATTTAAATCTTCTGTGTGTGTGTGTGTGTGTGTGTGTCTGTGTCTGTGTCTGTGTCTGTGTCTGTGTGTGTGTGTGTGTCTGTGTCTGTGTGTGTGTGTGTGTGTGTGTGTGTCTGTCTGTGTGTGTGTGTGTGTGTGTCCTAACAGCTCAGTGCACAGACAGCTGTGGAGGACAATGAGATAATCTTTACTGAGATGATCAGCTCCATGGAGAAAAAGCGCTCGGAGGTGACGGAGCTGATCAGAGCTCAGGAGAAGGCTGAACTGAGTCGAGCTGAACGACTGCTGGATCAACTGGAGCAGGAGATTGCTGATCTTCAGAGGAGAGTCACTGAGCTGGAGCAGCTTTCACACACACATGATCACATCCATTTCCTCCAGGTAACACTCACTGTCTGATCTACAGAGCCAGCTGTTCCTCACACACTCTCTAAAACACCTCTCATTAAAGCAGCAATAAATGTCCCTGTCTGACATCACAAGTGTGTCTTTCATTTCATTTCTTCTCTGTAGGCTTTAGCTTCTGGACGTCGGTCTTCTCTATCAATCAGACCAGATTTTGACACGTCCAGCATCACTGTCCCTCAACATCTGTCATTTGATGGAGTGAGGAATTCTCTCTCAGATCTGAAGAAGAGACTGGAGGAATTCTGTGAGGAGGAATTCAACAAAATCCCTCCACATGGTAAGAGGAGCTGCTCCTGCTGGAGAAACACAATGATGGACGTCTTTACTCGCTCTGTGAAGTGTTATTTCTTAGCCATGCTCCTGCTTACTTTTCTGCAGCCAGTTTGCTCACCTGACACTTTGAAGTAAAATACTGATTTCAAATGAATAAACTGACTGTATCACTTTCAACTGTTTCCATCTTTTACACAACCTGATGATGCTTTTTGTCTTCATTTCCATTTTTCTCTCCACAGCTGCAGCAGTTCAGATCATTTCACCACCAGAGCCACAGAGCAGAGAAGAGTTTCTGAAATGTATGTCTAACACACACATATATACACACATACAAACAAGCAGAAGTGTAAATTACACAAAAGCACACACAAACACATACACACAGCTGTCACATTCTTCACATGAATATACAGTATTGTGTGAATTAATCCCAACATGTTCACATTGTTCAGTTTGTTTTCCTCTTTTATTTTAGATTTCTGTTATCTGACTCTGGATCCCAACACGACACATCCTAACCTCATTCTGTCTGAGAAGAACAGAGTGGTGAGAGGCAGTGCGAGGGAGCAGCAGTACTCTGATCATCCAGAGAGATTTGACTACTTGTGGCAGATGTTAAGTAAGGAGAGTGTGTGTGGACGCTGTTACTGGGAGGTGGAATGGAGCGGTGATGGTATTGTGTTCATATCAGTCTCATATAAAGACATCAGCAGGAAAGGACGGGGTTATAAGTGTCGGTTTGGATTCAACAATCAATCCTGGAGTCTGGAGTGTTCTTCTTCTTCTCTCTCTTTCTATCACAACAACATTAAGATTGATCTCAGAGTTCCATCACCCTCCAGAATAGGAGTTTATGTGGATCACAGTGCAGGAACTCTGTCCTTCTACAGCGTCTCTGACACCATGAAGCTCCTCCACAGAGTCCACACCACATTCACTCAGCCTCTATATGCTGGATTCTGGCTCTCCTTGTTGTCTGGTTCCTCATCTGTGAGATTGTGTGATCCAGAATAATGTGTGTAGAGTTTTGTTTAAAATTCCTGCACATTACCACATTGTTACTCCATCATCTGTTTTACTAACACTTTTATCTTTTGTCATTTTTATTTCTTTATTAAAACAGATGAGTCATTTTACACTGATTAAAAACGAAAGGTTAAAAAATTAGTCAGACAAGAAACAAGTAAAATTTGTAAAAAAAAAAAAGTAAATGATCAAATGATATCTTGTGACCTTAGCACTGTAAAGCCCTGTAAAGTTCTACCTGTTTGTTTCTTATGAAGCATATTAAACCTGTTAGGTTCACACTCTAGTAAAATAAAAGTCTAGAAATAGTCTAGAAGTTTAAAGTTGTTTCTTAGCCCTAAAACTTTCACTGTAAAGCATTTAACAATATTTAAACTACATTAAATCATACAGTAGATGATTGGTTAAAGCTGCATGTGTTGTGTTCATCCCATATTCAGCCTGGATGATGATTGGCTGGCAGACAGAACCTTATAAATCCAAGTTTATCTCTGATTTTTAGAGAAAAAGATCAGACCACAGGAGAACGGTGTGAACTGGGTGTCAATATCAGTCTCATATAAAGAGATCAGAAGGAAAGGAAGTCGTAATGAATGTGGGTTTAATTTAACACAAACTGAATATTTGCTTTCTAAAATGCTGATTGTCAAATAAATAGTTTTGTGGCTCCATAATGAAGACTGTAAAGTAACGGAAGAGTTTTTTATCCTCTGAAATCAGCTGCAGAGAATATTGCTCTATTTTGTTATTCTGGGCATTGAAGTTAGAAACGTGCCTTTGAACATTTAACCCGAGCATTTCTATTTCAGACCACCAGAGGGTGCTCAAACACCACTTTTAAATGACTTCTTCATTTCACTCATTATTTCTTCTGAAACATCCTAATGGACCACTTAGTGTTTTTTTTAATTAAACAGACCAAAAAAAAAAGACATGCATAAGCGGCTACATATAAGCACTATATATTCTGAATCCAATGCTGGCAACAGACAAGCAACATACCATTAAAAAATAAGTAGTAACAAAAATAACACTTGCCCTGGACACTCAGCAGGTTCATGTTCCAGAGAATCAAGGCACTCTTCTTCTCCATTCATCACGAAGATAAAAAGTGCTGACAAAATTCCTTATGCAATATACAGAAGTTTGGTTTGATTTTCAGAAATCTGTTCTTGTGTAAAAAATAACTTTTCAAGAATAGTAATTACTTTAATTGCTAAGTCATGTGTTTTAACCTTCCTAGAAATGCCAAAGATCACAAATCTCAGAGATTTGTAAATTTAGGAAATAACCAGTAATGCAAATCTTCCCAAAATGCACAGGGAAGATTAATGTTTAGTGACTTATTATCCTTAGTAAGTTAAGGGAGTTAGTTAAGGGAGTTTAATAAGGGTAAAGGGGAACAACAAAGGTAGCAGTGGGTGGTAGACAGCATATAAACACAATATCCTAGAGAGCACAAGGTGCACAAAGTAGCTGAATCTCCAATACATGCACTCTAGTCCCAAATCCACAGAAATAGCTGAATTTACACACAGTATTCCATATGCGGGTCAAAAATTCAAAGTACAGTTTCTTTGGTGGAGGGGAGCTTGGAAAGTGGTATGAAGTGAGCCATCTTGGATAATCTATCGACCACTGTGTGGATGGTGGTGTAGCCAGAGGAGAGGGGAAGACCGGTTAATAAGTTCATGGAGATCGGTCTGTTAAGTACTAGAAGAGGGCGGAGGAGCCCCACAGGGGGGTCTTGGGGCTCTTTTGCTGAGCAAAAACAGGGCAGGCAAAGTCACAGACATCCTTTCTGATAGATGGTCACCAGAAGCATTGCAGCCATTGTGCAGGTGGTTCCAGGATGGCAGAACAGGCAGAAGTTGTGGCACCACTGGAGAACGTAATGTTTCAGGAACAGAGCGTTTTCTCTGGGCAGCCATCGGGGACAGGCAAGTTGATGGCCTGTAAAACTTTTCTCTCGATGTTGAGGTATGTGGCTCTGACCACAACACAGGGATGGAGGATAGGTTTCACACTGCGTTCCTCATCTGTTGTAATGAACTGATGGGAAAGGGCACCTGGCTTGCCGTTCTTAACCCTGGGCAGTAGGAGAGAGTGAAACGGAACCTGCCAAAGAAGAGCACCCAACAAGCCTGGTGGGGATTGAGCCTCTTGGCAGTTTGGAGGTACTCAAGGTTTTTGTGGTTTTCAGTCCACACAATGAAGGAGAGCTCAGCCCCCTCCAAACAATGGCGCCATTCCTCAAAGGTCAGTTTTAGTTGCAGCAGTTCCCTCTCTCCTGCAGCATAGTTTTGTTCAAGCTGGGTTAGTAGACTTGAGAAGAGGGCCCATGAGTGCAGGCGGTTATCCCTGGGATTGCGCTGGGACAGGACGGCCCCTACACCAAGGTTGGAGGAATCAAGTTCCACAATGAACTGCCAGGTGGGGTCGGGCAGGGTCAGGATGGGGGCCCCAGGAAGGTGGTGCATGTGACATGGAACTCACACTTCTCAGCTTTCATGTACAGTTGGTTCTGGAGCAGGAGTTGGAGCACAGAGTGGACATGGTGAATATGTTCCTCCAGGGAGTGGGAGTAAATAAAGATATCATCCAGGTAGACAAAGACAAACCGGTTAAGCATATCGTGGAAGATGCTGTTGACCAAGGCCTGAAAGATGGCGGGGGCATTGGCCAAAAGGCATCACAAGTTATTGGTAGTGGCCAGTGGGTGGGTTAAAAGCAGTCTTCTTTCGCCACCCTCCCGAATGTGAACCAGGTGATATGCATTCTGGAGATCCAGCTTGGTGAAAATAGAAGCTCCCTGGAAGAAGGCCATATTATGCCTGCTGAAAGGGATTCTGGGATGTATCTTTTCATGGCTTTCTGTTCTGGTGCGGCGAGATGATAGAGTCATCCTCTGCACAGAATGGCACCCGGCAGGAGGTTGATAGGACAGTAGTAGGGCCGATAAGTAGGGAAGGATTTTGCCTTAATTCAGTTCAATTCAATTCAATTCAATTCAGTTCAGTGCAGTTCAGTTCAGTTCAGTTCAGTTCAATTCATTGTCTCAAAGCAGCTTTACAGAACATAGGAAATAGTTTTGGTTGCTTATTTGCCTTATTTTTCTGGTTTTATGGTGATTCTTTGATCTCATTATTCAGGGAACAGACACAGTTTCTATAGGACGAGCACTTGTATGTTGAGTTGAACAGTAGTTATTAGAATTGAGATCTGAGGTATGACTTACCAGTCAGATGGCGCGTAGTGTCCTGGAAATGTTGTCCGAGAAGACTGCTGCTTCAACTCTGCTAGGATGCAGGCCATCAGCACGGTAGAGTCTAGGACGCACCCAGAAAACATTCCAATTATCAACAAAGGTGGTCCTGACACGATTATCCTCGTTGTGGGCTGTGTGCCTTACCTTTGCTGAAGACTGCCTCTAGGTACATGGAGAGAACAGTGCTGAGATTGAGAATGGTCATTGCAAATGGGAGGTGGCCTGAGTGAAGCACAGTTGAGGAAATAGGAGTGGAAGAAAGTTCCCCAACTGAGTACTTGGCCGCTGACCCAGTCGATGAGAGGATTATGGCTCAGCAACCAGGGGAAGCCAAACGTGATGGGTGCTTGGGGTGAGAGGATAATGAGAAAGAATAGCCACTCGGGGTGATGCTCGGACACCGCTCACCACTGGCTCCCCCTTCAGGGGCAAGCCCATCCTTTTGCTGGACAGGAGAATGCAAAGAAGTGTCCTGGGTTGCCACAGTAGAGCCCATTGGCACATCTTCTTTCCTTCTCGGTGTAAGACAAATGGCGACATCCAATCTCAATGGGGTGAACCATGGTTGGGAAAATGTTCAGTGTCTGTGTGGTTGCTGGAGGCCTAAAAGAGTTGGTAAAATTGGTTTGGAACTGGGTCGCCATCAACGAAATCCTCCTCTTTTGATGCGACAATCATGGATCCGGCGGTCAATACGAGTGTCTAAGGTGATCGTCGAGTTCTGGGGGAAGCTTGCGAGCAGCCAGTTCATCCTTGAGTTCAGCGGTGAGATCTTGATAAAAGGCATGATAGAGGGCCATCGCATTTCACCCAGAGTCTGCGGCTGCCGAGCAGAAGTCTACAGCATACTCTGTGACAGGGTGCCCACTCTGGGAAATTTCAAATAGGGCCCGGTCTGCATCCTGTTGTGGGGCAGTGCTATCATGGCATAAACAACTGACTGGCATTCCCTTTCACTGGTGGCCCAGAGTCATGCTTTGCCGGACAGGAGTGAGATGACATAAGGAAAAAGTTGTTGAATCTCCAATACATGCACAGTAGTGCTAAATCCAAAAAATCCAGTGCAAAAATCCAAAGTACATACACAAATGTCCTCAGAATATTTGCATTCAGAAGAGTTCAGAAAAATCCACAGTATGCAGTGAAACCAAAAAGTGTATGGGCTATAATCCATGCAACTTCTAAACATACCAGGCAAGAGATACACAGAACATCCCAAGAGCAAAAATCCAAAAACCAGAAAACAGTCAAACGGCATTCAGAAAAAGAGTTCAGAAAAGTATCCACAATTCAGATCCAAGATGTCCGATGACCTGGAAGTGCTTGCTGCAACACTACGAGTTAAGGTGAAACATGACAGATTGGCCATACCATTATGACAGGTGAAGTGAATAACACTAATTAACTCCACATCATGGCACCTGTTAGTGGGTGGGATATATTAGGCTGCAAGTGAACATTTTGTCCTCAAAGTTGATGTTAGAAGCAGGAAAAATGGGTAAGTGTAAGGATCTGAGTGAGTTTGATGAGGGCCAAATTATGATGGCTAATGACTGGTTTAGAGCATCTCCAAAACTGCCGCTCTTGTGGGGTGTTCCCGGTCTGCAGTGGTCAGTATCTAAAAGTGGTCCAAGGAAGGAACAGTGGTGAACCGGTGACAGGGTCATGGATGGCCAAGGCTTGTTGATGCACATGGGGAGAGAAGGCTGACCTGTGTGGTCTAATTAAACAGATGAGCTACTGTTGCTCAAATTGCTGAAGAGGTCAATGCTGGTTCTGATAGAAAGGTGTCAGAATACACAGTGAAGGACAGTTTGTTGCGTATGGGGCTGTATAGTCCAGCCAGGATACCCATGCTGACCACTGTGCACCACCAAAAGTGCCAGCAATGGGCATGTGAGCATCAAAACTGGACCACGGAGCAATGGAAGAAGGTGGGCTGGTCTAATGAATCACATTTTTTTTTTACATCATGTGGATGGCCGAGTGTGTGTGTGTCACTTACCTGGGGAACACATGGCACCAGGATGCTCTATTGGAAGAAGGCAATGTTCTGCTGTGTAACCTTGGGTCCTGCCATCCATGTGGATGTTACTTTGGCACGTACCACCTACCTAAGCATTGTTGCAGACCATGTACACCCTTTCATGGAAACAGTATTCCCTGATGGCTGTGGCCTCTTTCAGCAGAATAATGCGCCATGCCACAAAGCAAAAATGGTTCAGGAATGGTTTGATGAGCACAACAATGAGTATGAGATGGCCTCCAAATTCCCCAGAGAGATTCCTCTTATTCCGAGAGAGAGAGAGAGAGAACATATGATTAGATGGTAGAGTTTGAAGATAAACTTCAAAAAGGAAACTGATTGCCAGAGCCAGAGCTAAAATGATCTCATGTGTAGCAGACCCAAAGGAATAACTTTCATAGCAGAAAGATTGGAATTCACCTGAGCAGGAGACAAACATGACGACATTGTAGTTGAATCCCAAATCACCCCCCGGAAGGTGGTTCTCTGAGGATGGAGAAAGCACAATCACCTCTTCTTGTAGAACTATCACTGTTCACCCTAATTAAAAACTCTGGCTGAATGCTGAGGTCAAAGCTCTTAATAGCACAGATAGCCAGAGACTGAAGAACCTCAGGTCTTGGGATGCAGATACACTAAGACATAGGTGTCAAACCGTATCCACAAAGGGCCGGTGTGGGTGCAGGTTTTCATTCCAACTGAGCAGAAGCCACACCTGAGGATAGACACCTATGCACTAAGAGCAGCAGGAATCTAACTGCACACGTAACAAGAGTCAAAGCAGCATAGGCATTAGAAATACAGTGTCACTTCTCCACCAGCATGTTCACTAGCATCAAGACAATCACAGATTACAACAACAGGTATTGGCCCTCATTGAAATGCATATATAAAAAATAGATCCACTGCAGAAGCCATCTCATATGTTGTACACATGAAATCACTTCCTCCCCCATTATCCTCAATACTGGCTCGCCTCAGGGATGTGCTCTAAGTCCCCTGCTATACAACCTGCTGACCTATGACTGTTCAGCCACATCTTCGAGCACCCTCATTATTTGCAGATGACACAGCAGTGGTCAGACTAATTGCCCAAAACATTGAGACAGCGTACAGGTGGGAGGTGGAACATCTGGAGGCTTAGTGGAGAGCTAACAGCCTCAGCATCAATGTGAAGAAAAGAAAGGAAATTTGTTTTACAGTTAACGTAGTTATTTGCTTATAATTTTTTTCTTTAAGCTGTTTTGGCTGCTATCACTGGGATCTCAGTACTTTGTTTCGTTCCCTTTCATGTACCACATGTGGAATGACAATAAACCTTCCTTGATCCTTGATCTTTTAACACTCCACCCAGTCTGTCTGTTACACAAAGTTCATTCACAGAAAACAAAACTAATCTCTGAGTGCTTCTCTCTCTCTCTCTCTCTCTCTCTCTCTCTCACACACACACACACACTCTCTCTCTCTCTCTCTCTCTCACACACACACACACACTCTCTCTCTCTCTCTCTCTCTCTCACACACACACACACTCTCTCTCTCTCTCTCTCTCTCTCTCTCACACACACACACACACACTCTCTCTCTCTCTCTCTCTTTTAGGGTGAGTTCAGGAAAATGGCTGAGTCCAGTATTTCAATAGATCAGCTTTCAGTGGATCAGTTCATCTGTCCAGTGTGTCTGGATCTCCTGAAGGATCCGGTGACTATCCCCTGTGGTCACAGTTTCTGTAAGGTGTGTATTAATGGTCACTGGGATCAGGAGGATCAGAAGGGAGTCTACAGCTGTCCTCAGTGCAGAGACACTTTCACTCCAAGGCCTGTTCTACGCAGAAACAACATGCTGGCTGAAGTGGTGGAGAAACTGAAGAAGACTGAAGTTCAAGCTGCTTCTCCTGCTCACTGTTACACTGGACCTGGAGATGTGGAGTGTGATTTCTGCACCGGGAGAAAACACAAAGCTGTCAAGTCCTGTCTGATGTGTCTGGCCTCCTTTTGTGAAACTCATCTGAAACCTCACTATGAAGTTCCTGGATTGAAAAAGCACAAGTTGGTGGAATCCTCAGGAAGTCTACAAGAACAAATCTGCTCTGAACATGATAAAGTGCTGGAGATCTACTGTCGTACTGACCAAAGCTTCATCTGTTATCTGTGTATGACGGATGAACACAAAAGCCACGACACCGTCTCAGTTAAGGCTTACAGAACTGAAAAAGAGGTGAGAAAAATAAGTCTTATATTATTGTGATGATGCTGTGAATTTTAAAATAAAATGTTAGATTCAGAATTCATAGATTAGCCTTTAAATGTAAAATTAGTTTCTCAGAGCAGGGTACTGCTATAAGTATTATAGTTATTGAGGTTTGAATTAAACCTGGGGTTTGGATGAATGAATAATTTAAGAAGACATAAAGGAATAACTTCTTCTTGCTGTCAATTGTGATGTAACTGTGGTTCCCAGTATTAAACCTGGAATACTAAAATATATTCGTCTATGAACTAAAACAAACATGCAGACTATTATAACATAATAAAGTGCTCCATAGAACCATAACTCTTTATCTGCAGTTAATGTTCACCCACTGAGCTCATAAACTCATAATGCATAAACACATGTGTCCTCAGAGTGAGTTAAAGGAGGAGCAGATGAAATTCCAGCAGAGAATCCAGGAGAAGCAGAAGAAGGTGCAGGAGCTGAAACAGGCTGTGAACACTATAAAGGTGAGCAGTGAGCAGAGACAGAGCTGCTCCTAGAAACACACACAACATGGACAACCAGTCATTTAGAGTCCCAGTAAGAGAGGGAATGATAGATATGTCCCTAGATAATAAATGTCCCTGTCTGACATCACGAGTGTGTCTTTCATTTCATTTGTTCTCTGTAGGCTTTAGCTTCTGGACGTCGGTCTTCTCTATCAATCAGACCAAATTTTGACCCGTCCAGCATCACTGTCCCTCAACATCTGTCATTTGATGGAGTGAGGAATTCTCTCTCAGATCTGAAGAAGAGACTGGAGGAATTCTGTGAGGAGGAATTCAACAAAATCCCTCCACATGGTAAGAGGAGCTGCTCCTGCTGGAGAAACACAATGATGGACGTCTTTACTCGCTCTGTGAAGTGTTATTTCTTAGCCATGCTCCTGCTTACTTTTCTGCAGCCAGTTTGCTCACCTGACACTTTGAAGTAAAATACTGATTTCAAATGAATAAACTGACTGTATCACTTTCAACTGTTTCCATCTTTTACACAACCTGATGATGCTTTTTGTCTTCATTTCCATTTTTCTCTCCACAGCTGCAGCAGTTCAGATCATTTCACCATCAGAGCCACAGAGCAGAGAAGAGTTTCTGAAATGTACATCTAACACACACACACACACACACACACACAAGTAGAAGTGTAATAACACACACACACACACACTTCACATGAATATACAGTATTCAGTATTTCTCTTTTCTTTTAGATTTCTGTTATCTGACTCTGGATCCCAACACGACACATCCTAACCTCATTCTGTCTGAGAAGAACAGAGTGGTGAGAGTCAGTGAGAGAGAGCAGCAGTACTCTGATCATCCAGAGAGATTTGACACCTGGGAACAGGCATTGAGCAAAGAGAACTTGTTACTGGGAGAACGCTGTTACTGGGAGGTGGAATGGAGCAGTGAGTTTGGTGGTGTGTTTATATCAGTCTCATATAAAAACATCAGAAGAAAAGGACGGGGAAATGAGTGTGGGTTTGGACGCAACAATCAGTCCTGGAGTCTGTGGTGTTCTTCTTCTTCTCTTTCTTTCTATCACAACAAATTTAAGACTGATCTCAGAGTTCCATCATCCTCCAGAATAGGAGTTTATGTGGATCACAGTGCAGGAACTCTGTCCTTCTACAGCGTCTCTGACACCATGAAGCTCCTCCACAGAGTCCACACCACATTCACTCAGCCTCTATATGCTGGATTCTGGATCTACTGCTTGGCTGGTTCTACATCTGTGACATTGTGTGATCCAGAATAATGTGTGTAGTGTTTTGTGTAAAATTCCTGCACATCACCACATTGATACCTATCTTACCAGCTCACAATCCAGCTGCACAAAAACAGCTTAGTAATTTCACATCAACAATTAAAGAGTCAAACATGAAAGTAGGAAAAGAATTAATGCTGCCTATGTTATGTTCATCTCATATTCAGCCTGGATGATAATTGGCTGGCAGATAGAACATCATAAATGCAAGTTTATTTCTGGGTTTGGTTTTGCAAAAGAAAAGATCAGAACACTGGGGAATAAGGTTTCCCCCAGTAATTAAGTTTATTTGGTTAACACATTTGAACCAAAATGCTGGACAGAAGCTTTTAATATTGCGGTCAGAATTTGTACAGCCATCAGCTGTATTGATACAAAAAGCTTTTTTTAAAAAAGCCAAATCATATTTTTAGATAATTTAATCTATGAAAAATAACTACAGACTTAAATATGGTAAATATGTTTGGAGAAATCACTGACTTATTTCCCCCAAAAACATATATTTTAATTTTCTAATATAGTGTTGTGTCGATAATGATGATAAAAAATGTCTCTGTTTTATTGTATCTGTCTGTGGTCTGACTCATTTTCATAAAGCAATAAAAATAAAAGCACCAAATCCATTACAATTCTCTATTCTGATTGGTCAGAAGCAGCTCTTATAGAAGCACATTTATATATTGATATAAATTAATAATTACTATTACAGTAATGTGCTCCAAAGACTATACTCCAAGAAAAAAAAGTACAAAAACACTCACTTTCACAATCACCAGACTTTCACTCATGTATGCCTGTTTACACTCACACACATATTGTAAAAGAGATATTCATTTCCATTCCAAGTATCGCTCAGTGTATTGTTGCCTGTCTGGAACAGCTAACTGCTCTGTGGAACAGCTAACTTCCAATGATCAGGGTTCAACCTTGTTCTATCATTAGCTAGGGGGGAAGGAGATGGGAGTGCAGCTCCTCACTGTGTACATTATTTAATGTCTCATCAATCACTTACCTGTGAAAATCTAAGTCAGATGGTGTCAAGAGACAGCGAATAAGCTC
The DNA here is from genome assembly GCF_019097595.1 of Hemibagrus wyckioides. Taxonomy (NCBI): domain Eukaryota; kingdom Metazoa; phylum Chordata; class Actinopteri; order Siluriformes; family Bagridae; genus Hemibagrus; species Hemibagrus wyckioides. Next base: position 42,134,093 of record NC_080715.1, read on the forward strand.
AACATTCCCACACTGCCATTGCCACTCCATATCCACACCACTGATGGGGCACACATTGGCAATGCTACTATTACCCACTACACCCCACTTCTATTGTTCCAAGTCAGCAGATTACATCAGCAAGTGATCTCCTTCCAAGTCAAGGTAGCCAAGTCTTCCCCCACTTCCCAGTGGAGCAGATGTGACACGAAACTCTCTGGCATGCCTTTGACCAAGTGAAAGTAATTGATTGTCAGCAAATACAATGAAATGTTGTGCTCTCTATCCCTTATTTTGTTATTATTAAAGATATGCTATATCAAATGACACAGGATGGTTAAACTGAAAAAGAGACTTTAGTGTTTTGGGAATTGTTATTCCAGGCAGCTCATCATAATCCTATGGCTGGTGACTTAGGACAAGGCAAAACACTGAACTGTCTAATGGCTTGTTTCTGTTGGCATTTGTGACTATTCTCACAGGTTATGTAAGGCATGTTGCAAATGTCAGCTGGTGAATTCGCTGGCCACCCCAAAAGATCCATTGTGTCCACTAACATTGAGGTTGCTTTAAAAAAAAAAATGCTTAGACCTCATCGGGGCAATTGAACAGACTGCACAAGGACAGGAGTCATCTTATTTCCTGATTCACCCATTTGACCTGGCCATTGGTACATTGATGTGAGCCTGACTTGAATCCCCAGACAGCTGCAGAATGCCTGTCACACCCGAGAAATGAACTGAACACCTCTATCAGAGACTATGTCTTCTGGCAGACTGTAGCTCTGCCATTTCCATGGCGATAGGAAGTCCCTTTAGGGGAACCGGTCTGCATGCTTTAGAGAAGCAGTTCTGCACGAGTTTGGAGGTACGCTGTATCCCAGGATGGCCTGAACTTCATGATGTGTGTACCCACTTAATGATTCTCTGTCGTAAGTCAGTGGGAACACAGTGTTTATTAGGCAGACAGTTTGGAGGAGTGGGTTCACTGAGTCCTGTTGTAACTCTCCCATGATGTCCCATCGTATGGGAGCAATGATGATGGAAGGAGGCAGGATCGGTTCTGGAGTAAGTGGTCACTCAAACAGATCATGATGGTGTGACAGGGCATCAGCTTTACTGTTTTTGGAGCCTGACCAATAAGTCACCGTGAAGTTAAAGTTGAAGATAATTTTATCCATTCTAAGTACAAATAAATGTGGGGGTGTCCTTACTTTTTCCTCACAAGAAATTGGATTTTTTAAAATTACATTTTACAGATCATATAAAAAAGAATTTTCTTTGGTTTTAATTTTAATTATATTACTTGAATCTTTCAATATTGTTAAAATGAAGATCAAATGCCCATTTGTTTAACTATGATTAAAAAAACACCGGCTTTCATGGGGTGTCCTAATTTTTCACATGACCCTATACAATGACATATGAATTTAATAAGTCCCTGAAAATGTCATTTATATATATTTATATATCTGTTTGGAATATTGCAGAAGTTAATCTGTAAGGCATCACCACATACTCAAAGTGACCTCTGGTGGTGTGGTAGGTCCCCTTCCCTCATCCGGATCAAATTGTAAACACTGTCTACTTTGTGAAATAGCAGGCACTACGGAGTTGGTCCAATGCTGATGGAACCAGTGGTAGGAGTTAAAGATACCGAACTGTGAAGGAGTTTAGGCCCCGATAGTCTATACATGGCCTGAGGCCCCATCCTTCTTTTCCACAAAGAAGAAACCAGCTGATGCAGGGCAGATAGTGGGGTGAATGAAGCCTGCTGCAAGGGCTTCCTCAATGTACTCCTACATGGCCTTGGTTTCAGGTATGGAAAGGGGGTAAGAAACCATGGAGATGCAGTGCTGGGAAGAAAGTTCTATAGCACAATGCCATGGACAATTTGGAGGCAATGGCGTGGCTTGGGCTTTGTTGAAGACCTCCCTAAGATTGTCATATTCCTTGGGTATGCATATGGTAGCAGTAGGTTCAGGGTTATCCACTGAAGTGGGTAGACACGGAAAACTGATTTTATGCAGTTTAGAGACCATTTGCATCCTCCTTACTTTTCCATGAAATCACCAGGTCATGGGCCTGTAACTGTAAGCAGGTGAGGAGATCACAAACAGGATAAGATTCTCTGTGTGAAATAGTCCCACTTGTAGGGTAAGGGTTTGATGGGTAATGAAACCGTCATTGATGGGTCGATTGTTAGGGGGCGGTTGGAAGCCGAAGATCCTCCAAAAGCTTTCGATGTATTAGGTTGACAGTGGATCCTGAGTCTAGAAGTGCTGAGAAAGTGAGCGTATATTAAAGCATAGCAGCTGTACTGGCACTAACAGACTGTGTGGGATTGTGCTCAGGCTCACCTCAGCAGAGCAATTACAGGGTTTCTCAGGGCATGCAGCGTAGTGGTGGTCAGCCTGGCTGCAGTAGAGGCAGAGCTGATGTATTCATCATTGACATTACTCTGGGGACACTTTAGTTTTGCCCCGTTACATTGCTTCAGGTGTGCAGGTTGATGGGAGGTTTTCAGTGGGGATAGGAAGTGAATGTAGCCATCGCATTGGGTGTTGAGTCCTCATGAGATTGTCCAATTGGATAGTTAATGTGATATACTTGGACAGCAGAATTTTGTGGTCTTTGCAGGCCATTTCAGGCCTGTAAAGCTGGGTTTACTCCCTCTCGGTATATAGCCTGTAGCGCTACATCATTCCAGCCACTCTGAGCAGCTAGAGTCTGAAAACTCATAGCATAATTGTCTGCCGACTTCGACCCCTGGTGAAGCTGCAACAAATCCTCTGGTGGGATATTCAAAAACATCACAAATAAGCTGTGTGAAGTCACTATAAGAGCTTCTTACCTGATCGCCGCTATCCCATACAGTGGAGGCCCAATCCAGAGCCTTGCCCATTATCAGTGTTGGCATTGGCACATTGGACGGCTGCAAGTTGTTTATAGTAGGCCACGAGCATTTCACCTTGGCTATAAATGACAGCGTGTAGCTGGTTAACATTTGCCAGATTCCCGGGTCAGTGAGTATTCTGTGGCATGGAGGCAGACACAGGTGGAGTAGAATCCATATGCAGTGTTATTTTAATAAGGTAAACACAGCAAAAGAGTACATCAAACTAATCCAAAATGTAATCCATAAATTAGAGTCGGTAACACCAAGCATAGCATCCAAAACACAGAAGAAACAGTCAGTGGGGCAAATGAAACAAAAACACTAGACAAAAATACAGTATTCAAGAAAACATGAATGAGGTTGGTACTCAGTGAATAGAACAAACAAAGAATGAACTGCTTGGTAATGTAGCGTGAGCACACAATACTTTGCACTGAATGTAGCGAGAGTCTGTAATTTATGCTGTTGAAACCAGGAAGTAGACTGGAAACACTTCAGTATTCCAGCAAGGATTCTTTCTGGTGGGAGGAAGGGGGTGTTGTTCTTGGTGCAATGCAATGCCTGGAAGAAGTGCCTTTGTGCAATATCTCAGTGTGTTGTGTGGCAGGAGACTTCTTCTGTGTTACTTCCTAACTCAGAATCCTGAAAGAGATCCTGACTGAGCAAGGCATACCATTTAGGTCGCAGACATTGCACAAGCCATCTATGTTGTGTGAGGTGAAGTGTGAATGAAATGAAATGAAATGAAATAAAAATGAAATTAAATGAATAATAACTAAATTCAATCTGTTCTTGAGAGAAAAACTCCACACACTGGGCCATTTATGAATTGAGAATTTGCTATAGGCACAAGAATGAAAATCTTGGCTGTATAGTAGGGGCTGTGGGAATTTACAACAGGAGATAAACTGCTTGTTTTGCTGTTCACATTAAGCTCTAAATTGCTTTGCAAGTGAGAAGGGCCCATCAAGCTCACACAGCAAGTCAACTATAAGTTTAGGTGAATGGATAGAAGTGAGGTGTGGCAAATTTACTACTTCAACCTCCTTGAACCATGGAGAGAGGTGGTCCATATGGTGTTGGTAATGGTTGCTCCTGATAGGGAGCAACTGGGATTGGAGGTAAATCTAAAAAGAGCAGTTTCATCCAACCCAGTACCCTGTGCCAGGTTGCAGCAGGCATTTTCCGAAATGTTTTCACCTGTCCCCATTCCCCTAATCTCACCAAACACCACAATGAGACATCGCCAGGGGTGCTGGTACACAGCCAACCTTATTGTTTGCCCAAACATTCTGTAGCATCCTGTCAGGCCACACTCTTCGCTGATCACCAGAGGGAGCCCTCTCCCAAGTTCTAGCACCACCAAGGAAGGAGCACTTCTGGGTTAAGCTACTTCTGGGTTGCATGCTAGTATCTACGCGAAGTGTTGTTCTCTCTAGACATACCAAGCTGTGAATTCCTGCTGTCATCTTTCTGGCTGTATGCACTGTGCTTACTTGTCTGTTCCATCATCGACTCTACATTAAACCTGAGAAATGTGAGTTTCATAAGGACACTATCATGTTTCTTGGACATGTCATTTCACAGAGAGGAGCAGAAGTGGATTCAAGTAAGGTTCAAGCAGTGACAGAGTGGCCTGAACCCACCATAATCAAAGAACTGCAATGATTCCTGGGGTTTGCAAACTTCTACCGGCGATTTATCCAAAACTATAGCATCATAGCTGCTCCACTAACTTCTCTACTGCATGGGAAGCCCAGAAGACAGCACTGGCAGCACAGATCCTGCCAGAACATCTTTTAAAAAACTGAAAATTGGTCGCACATGGCAGTGGACTTCATTATGGACATTCTTAACTCCAATAGCTACAATACGATCTTGGTGACAATCTACCAATTCTCCAAAGCATGCAGACTCATTCCCTTGAAAGGCCTGCCCACGACTATGGAAACAGCCATGGCTCTTTTCCACCAGGTATTCAGGATGTACAGTACAGTATTCCTGAGGATACTATGTCAGACCATGGGACCCAGTTTACCTCTCGTGTCTAGAAGGCTTTCTGCAGCCACCTCGGCATCAACGTGAGCCTCAGCTCTAGATATCACCCTCAGTCCAATGGGCAAACAGAACACCTGAACCAAGAGATTGGTCAGTACCTCAGGTCATACTGTAGCCACGAACAACACTGGTGCAGTGAATTCCTCCCATGGGCTGAATACACCCTGGGTTACCAACCACCTCTATTCCTGTGGTCTGGTGAACCATCTGATGTGCCCACAGTAGATGATTGGATACATTGCAGCCAAGCCTGCAGCGGGCTACATGCAGAAAGAGGATTCAGGCTGACCTGAAATCTGAGTATGGACCTAGGCCCTCTGCTTCTGGAGTTTTGTTACACACAAAAAAAAAATTGGGAATTTGGCTATTTGGGAAGATCTGTTTGGTCAAAAACATGTTAAGTATGTTCGTCAGTGAGACCAGTAAGAAATTTGGGGCAACAATTTTTTCCAGTTCTTACTGGCGTCGCATTTCTTCCCTGGGAACAAAAACACCCGATCCTTCAGGAGATCCAGACACACTGGACAACTGATCCTGATCTAATGAAATACTGGCCTCAGTAATTTTCCTGAACTCATAAAGTGTGAGAGATCAGTTTTCGTTTTACTTTCTGGTTCTGTGTGTGTGTGAGTATGAGACAGAGAGAGAGAGAGAGAGAGAGAGAGACAGAGAGAGAGTGAGAGAGAGAGATAGAGAAAGAGAGAGAGAGAGAGCAGAAACATAAGTAGGTTATGAACACCTACACTGTTAACCATTTAATCTCCCTCCAGTTCAGAAATATAACCCATTTAGTTTAGACCAACCAGACACCAACTCCAAGAGTTAAAACTTAGAAGCTTGGGGCAACAATTTTTTCCAGTTCTTACTGGTGTCGCATTTCTTCCCTGGGAACAAAAACACTTAAGACAGTCCATGCACCAGTCACCATGAACACAGAAAAACCTCTGATTTAAAGAACTGAAAACTGCCACCTGCGTTTAGACCATCATGCATCAAGCAGAATGGCCCTGAAGACATGACGTGATGGACAATCCACAACACAAACAACAAAAAGGCCACCAAATGTGCAGATAATATATAATGATGCTTTTAAACTAGTAAAAGGGTGTAATTCAACTTAAAATCTGTGGGTATTTGGTTATTAAGATGCATTTAACTGGGAAAATCAGTGTGTAATTAGAATATATGCATGTGTGAGAACAGAGCGGTAGCGCAGTCCGAAGGGCAAAGCTAAACAAATGTGTGTGAGATGATGACGTAGTAAAATAGGAAGGGGTGGGAGTATGAGGCCTGCTGGCTTTTGTCATACCAACTGCACCCCAAGCTTCCTCACCAAACATCAGCACCAGATCTCACCACTGCTCTTGTAGTTGAATGAACAAAAATTTCCACAGACACACTCCAACATCTAGTGGATAGCCTTCATAGAAAGGTGGATTAGGCTCATTATAATAGCTTTGTTTATGTTTGCATGGCCCTCTCTCTGTCTCTCTCTGTCCCTGTCTGTCTGTCTGTCTCTCTCTCTCTCTCTCTCTCACACACACACACACACACAACCAGGAAGTACACTATATTGCCAAAAGTATTCGCTTATTCCAAATAATCAGAATCAGGTGTTCCAATCACTTCCATGGCCACAGGTGTATAAAATCAAGCACCTAGGCATGCAGACTGTTTTTACAAACATTTGTGAAAGAATGGGTCGCTCTCAGGAGCTCAGTGAATTCCAGCGTGGAACTGTGATAGGATGCCACCTGTGCAACAAATCCAGTCGTGAAATTTCCTCGCTCCTAAATATTCCACAGTCAACTGTCAGCTGTATTATAAGAACATGGAAGTGTTTGGGAACGACAGCAACTCAGCTACGAAGTGGTAGGCCACGTAAACTGACGGAGCGGGGTCAGCGGATGCTGAGGCGCATAGTGCGAAGAGGTCGCCAACTCTCTGCAGAGTCAATCGCTACAGACCTCCAAACTTCATGTGGCCTTCAGATTAGCTCAAGAACAGTGCGCAGAGAGCTTCATGGAATGGGTTTCCATGGCCAAGCAGCTGCATCCAAGCCATACATCACCAAGTGCAATGCAAAGCGTCGGATGCAGTGGTGTAAAGCACGCCGCCACTGGACTCTAGAGCAGTGGAGACGCGTTCTCTGGAGTGACGAATCGCGCTTCTCCATCTGGCAATCTGATGGACGAGTCTGGGTTTGGTGGTTGCCAGGAGAACGGTACTTGTCTGACTGCATTGTGCCAAGTGTAAAGTTTGGTGGAGGGGGGATTATGGTGTGGGGTTGTTTTTCAGGAGCTGGGCTTGGCCCCTTAGTTCGAGGGAAAGGAACTCTGAATGCTTCAGCATACCAAGACATTTTGGACAATTCCATGCTCCCAACATTGTGGGAACAGTTTGGAGCTGGCCCCTTCCTCTTCCAACATGACTGTGCACCAGTGACCAAAGGTCCATAAAGACATGGATGACAGAGTCTGGTGTGGATGAACTTGACTGGCCTGCACAGAGTCCTGACCTCAACCCGATAGAACACCTTTGGGATGAATTAGAGCGGAGACTGAGAGCCAGGCCTTCTCGTCCAACATCAGTGTGTGACCTCACAAATGCGCTTCTGGAAGAATGGTCAAAAATTCCCATAAACACACTCCTAAACCTTGTGGACAGCCTTCCCAGAAGAGTTGAAGCTGTTATAGCTGCAAAGGGTGGACCGACGTCATAATGAACCCTATGGATTAGGAATGGGATGTCACTTAAGTTCATATGCGAGTCAAGGCAGGTGAGCGAATACTTTTGGCAATATAGTGTAACTCTTTATTTCAGAGAAAACAAAACTGATCTCTCTGTCACTCTCGCTCTCCCTCTGTCTCTGTGTGTGAGTTCAGGAAAATGGCTAAGGCCAGAATTTCAGTAGATCAGTTTTCAGTGGATCAATTCAGCTGTCCAGTGTGTCTGGATCTCCTGAAGGATCCGGTGACTATCCCCTGTGGTCACAGTTTCTGTAAGGTGTGTATTAATGGTCACTGGGATCAGGAGGATCAGAAGGGTGTCTACAGCTGTCCTCAGTGCAGAGACACTTTCACTCCAAGGCCTGTTCTACGCAGAAACAACATGCTGGCTGAAGTGGTGGAGAAACTGAAGAAGACTGAAGTCCAAGCTGCTTCTCTTGCATACTGTTACGCTGGACCTGGAGATGTGGAGTGTGATTTATGCACTGGGAGAAAACACAAAGTCCTGTTTGGTGTGTGTGGCTTCTCTTTGTGAAACTCATCTGAAACCTCATCTAGAACACAATGCATTAAAGAAACACACATTAATTGAAGCCTCTGGAAATCTACAAGAGAAGATCTGCTCTGAACATGATAAAGTGCTGGAGATCTACTGTCGTACTGATCAAAGATGTATTTGCTCTTTGTGCATGTTGGATAAACATAAAGGCCATGACGCTGTATCAGTTGCAGCAGGAAGAGCTGAGAAACAGGTGAGAACTCATCCCAATGATATTTCTCATTTAGATTTAGCAGCTTTGGTCAGTTACAAGATTGAACTTGTGGTTGAAGAATTAAGTAAATGTATTAAGTAAACATATCTTTATTCATCATAATCAGATCAGATGAGTGAACCTTCACTCAGAACTTTAACTCTTTAACTGCTCTCAATATATATCCGTATATAACCTTATGGATATAACTGATGTGTCCTCAGAGTGAGTTAAAGGAGGATCAGATGAAATTCCAGCAGAGAATCCAGGAGAAGCAGAAGAAGGTGCAGGAGCTGAAACAGACTGTGAACACTATAAAGGTGAGCAGTGAGCAGAGACAGAGCTGCTCCTAGAAACACACACAACATGGACAACCAGTCATTTAGAGTCCCAGTAAGAGAGGGAATGATAGATGAGATTTAAATCTTCTGTGTGTGTGTGTGTGTGTGTGTGTGTGTGTGTGTCCTAACAGCTCAGTGCACAGACAGCAGTAGATGACAGTGAGAGGATCTTTACTGAGATGATCAGCTCCATGGAGAAAAAGCGCTCGGAGGTGACGGAGCTGATCAGAGCTCAGGAGAAGGCTGAACTGAGTCGAGCTGAACGACTCCTGGATCAACTGGAGCAGGAGATTGCTGATCTTCAGAGGAGAGTCACTGAGCTGGAGCAGCTTTCACACACACACGATCACATCCATTTCCTCCAGGTAACACTCACTGTCTGATCTACAGAGCCAGCTGTTCCTCACACACTCTCTAAAACACCTGTCATTAAAGCAGCAATAAATGTCCCTGTCTGACATCACAAGTGTGTCTTTCATTTCATTTGTTCTCTGTAGGCTTTAGCTTCTGGACATCAGTCTCCTCTAGTAGTCAGACCATATTGTGACACGTCCAGCATCACTGTCCCTCAACATCTGTCATTTGATGGAGTGAGGAATTCTCTCTCAGATCTGAAGAAGAGACTGGAGGAATTCTGTGAGGAGGAATTCAACAAAATCCCTCCACATGGTAAGAGGAGCTGCTCCTGCTGGAGAAACACAATGATGGACGTCTTTACTCGCTCTGTGAAGTGTTATTTCTTAGCCATGCTCCTGCTTACTTTTCTGCAGCCAGTTTGCTCACCTGACACTTTGAAGTAAAATACTGATTTCAAATGAATAAACTGACTGTATCACTTTCAACTGTTTCCATCTTTTACACAACCTGATGATGCTTTTTTTATTCTATTGTTTTCTGCACAGTTTCAGCAGCTCATATCATTTCACCATCAGAGCCACAGAGCAGAGAAGAGTTTCTAAATTGTATGTCTAACACACACACACACACACACACACATGCAAACAAGCAGATGTGTAAATCACACACACACACACTTCACATGATTATACAGTATTCTGTGAATGAAACCCAACATGTTCACATTGTTCAGTTTGTTTTGCTCTTTTATTTTAGATTTCTGTTATCTGACTCTGGATCCTAACACGTCACATCGTAAACTCATTCTGTCTGAGAAGAACAGAGCAGTGGGGTACAGTGTGAAACAGCAGCAGTACTCTGATCATCCAGAGAGATTTGACTCCTACAGACAGGTGTTGAGTAAGGAGAGTGTGTGTGGACGCTGTTACTGGGAGGTGGAGTGGAGCGGTGGTGTTGTATTCATATCAGTCTCATATAAAGACATCAGCAGGAAAGGACTGAGTTACGAGTGTGCCTTTGGAGGCAACAATCAGTCCTGGAGTCTGGAGTGTTCTTCTTCTTTATGTGAAGTTATGTGAGTTTATGTGGATCACAGTGCAGGAACTCTGTCCTTCTACAGCGTCTCTGACACCATGAAGCTCCTCCACAGAGTCCACACCACATTCACTCAGCCTCTATATGCTGGGTTTAGGCTCTACTGGTGGTCTGTTTCTCCATCTGTGAGATTGTGTGATCCAGAATAATGTTTGTAGAGTTTCATGCAAAATTACTGCATTTTAACTCTATCATCTGTTTAATTATCACACAATACAGCTGTACAAAAAATAGATCTGTAATTTAAAAAGCAAACACAAATCTAGTAAAATGAAAAAGAATATCTCGTGATGTTCCTGTTTTAATATTTTACCTGTTTGTTTCTTATTAAACAATCTTTTAATGTTAATAAATGATCAATAATCAGTAATGAAGTAAGCATAGAAATCTGTTTTTTAGAATGTTTTATCAGGAAATTGCAAAACATGTAACAACTTTAAAACACATTAAAACATACAGTAGATGATCCTTTGCTCATTACGGTTGATTGTAGGCTTGTAGATAGAACCTCAACAATCCAAGGTTATTTGTGAGTTTGGAATGTAGATTCCCTGTGTTATTGTTTTTGATGTCAGTCTCCCTTTGTAAATAATAAGAAATAATAAGCAAATAAATATGTAAATAAATATGTAAATGCACAAGTTTACACTATGACTCACCAAATTTGTATATTGTATATATTTATCTTAGTTATTAATTTCACTAATTTGTCATGAATTCCCTGAACAGACATTTTCTTCCTGAAGAAAGAGGAGGGAACCTGTGACCTGGTGTAGTTTAGAAGTATGGGCAAAACCCCAGAAAAGTGCATATCTGTCTCTTTGTTGTGGTAAGTGGGTACCCTTTAACCACTCATATCTTCTTCAACTAAGGTTTGAGAAGGCCCCAGCTGATGTGGTTCCCCAGATACTGCACCTCATTTGGCTTTCGGAGCTTAGCAAGAACCTCCTGGAGGTGGAACAGGTGGTGTCATCAAGTGGAGTAGTGGATGAAAACCTCATTGAGGTAGTTGGCCAGTGGAGCCCCTTGCAAGTCAAAGAAAGAACTCTGTACTGCCAGCAACTTCTGGCAGTGGTGTAGGCAGTCTTGAGTTTAGTATCTGGGACTGCTTGCCAGTAGCCTTTTGTCAGATCTGGGGGGGCTCTTTTGAGGCACTCCAGTAGGTCATCCACCTGGGTAGTGGGATACTTGTCAGGGCTGGGTTGGCATATTGTATACCTGCTGTTGCTCATTCCAAGCAGCCCCCTTACACTTGGAGCCATTTGCTTAATGCAGTCTTGCGCGTAATTAATGAGACAGTGGAACAGCAAGGGCTTCTTCTTCCAAGCTTCTCAGGCCACATCCAGCAGTCCCCGAGGTTGCCATCCAAAGAGCAGTTTAAAGGGGTTAAAGGCAGTGTATCCCAGATGACAAAGAGAACGTAAGAAAGAAGGAGGTCCCAATTCCTCCTCTTCTCTTGTACCACCTATATAAGAATTCACTTAAGTGTTTGATTAACACTCTTGACAAGCCCGTCCATCTAGGGGTGGACAGACCTCCCTCCTCTCCTTTGGACAAGGTTGCCATTGACCACCTCCACTTGGCACACCTGGCTCTGGCTGTGCTTTAGCTGATTGTCCAACTTCTGCTTGTGCCCATAGCCCCCCTTTCTGGTGACTAATTGAAACACAGATAAGAAAGAGTTAGAGTTCTTCCATGCTCATGCTGCCACTAGCTTTCTTCATTTCTGGGGTCTGGTGTGTTCGATGTCAGGTTGGTGTCAAAGCCCAACCAGGCTCTGGATCCTGACCTATGTGGCTGGGACTTTCCAGGTGTTGCCAGAAAAAAAATGCCAAAGATGAATCAAGTAAAATTTAAAAATAAAAAAGATATTAAGTAATTATATTTTGTGATGTTCCTATTGTAAGGTTCCATCTATCTATGTTTTCTGATTATCAGAGAGTTAAATTTCTCCACAGTGATAGTAATAATCTGGTCAAAGCAATTAGTAAACATCTCAGACAACACTGTACTATGACAGATTGAGGCAGATGAACACACACACAGAAGGATAGTAAAAGAGAGATAGAGAGACAGAGAGAGACAGAGAGAGAGAAAATTGAGGTCATGCAAACATAAACAAAGCTATTATAATGAGCTCCACCTTTCTCTGAAGGCTTTAGATGTTAGAGTGTGTCTGTGGGAATTTGTGTTCATTCAACTACAAGTCTCCAGTTGTGAGTGCTTTGTAACTATAGGAGGTAAAGCTATAACTTTCAGCTTTAAGATATCTTTTTTAATCTAATTTTAAAGTTAATCACTAGTAATAAGATGTTAAATTGTAACAGCTGTAATTTATCAACAAGGCTGAAATAACTTCCCTGAATGAATCAGTTTGTCCAAATGACCAGAAAATTTAGAACAATTCTGTGTGTATTTTATGAAATGAATAGTAATAAGTGTAGCTACATGGGTTATATTTATGCACTGAACCAGGAAGTAACTCCTCATTTCAGAGAAAACAAAACAAAACTCTCTCTCTCTCTCTCTATCTCTGTGTGTGAGTTCAGGAAAATGGCTGAGGCCAGTATTTCAGTAGATCAGGATGAGTTCAGCTGTCCAGTGTGCCTGGATCTCCTGAAGGAACCAGTGACTATCCCCTGTGGTCACAGTTTCTGTAAGGTGTGTATTAATGGCTGCTGGGATCAGGAGGATCAGAAGGGCGTCTACAGCTGTCCTCAGTGCAGAGACACTTTCACTCCAAGGCCTGTTCTACGCAGAAACAACATGCTGGCTGAAGTGGTGGAGAAACTGAAGAAGAAGACTGAAGTCCAAGCTGCTTCTCCTGCTCACTGTTACGCTGGACCTGGAGATGTGGAGTGTGATTTCTGCACCGGGAGAAAACACAAAGCCATCAAGTCCTGTCTGGTGTGTGTGGCTTCTCTTTGTGAAAATCATTTTAAACCTCATCTTGAAATTCCTGCTTTGAAAAAGCATACAGTAGTTGAAGCCTCAACAAATCTACAAGAGAAGATCTGCTCTGAACATAACAAGCTAACGGAGATTTATTGTCGTACTGATCAATGCTGCATCTGTTATCTGTGTGTAATGGATAAACACCAAGGACACGACACTGTCAGAGCCGCAGCAGAAAGAGCTGAGAAACAGGTGAGAATGAGAAATGTTCTTAATGATATTTTCCCCAGAAACTCCATATACCTCATCTAAAAACAGTTAATTTACTCAGTTATATGATATGAACTTTATTTTCAATTTTATTAAATTGTATATGTTCTGATTAACAGAGAGTTAAATTTATCCTCAGTGTTAAAAAGTGTAATAATCCAGTCAGACTAGTTAGTGAACATTTCAGTATTTCAGCCATCTAAACTATGGCGGGGCGAGGCAGGTAAACACACACAGAAAGAGAGAGAGAGGGATAGAGGGAGAGAGAGCGAGAGAGAGAAACTTTTGACTTTTAGATGCCTTTAATCCAATAGGGAGATTTAAGATTCAGGATTAACTTACAAATAACTTGAAATCTCACTAAACTGAAAACGCAGTATATTACTCCGTATAATGTGTAAATGAATAATCTAGTTAACAAACAAAATTAAACATAATAATGAATAGAAAGAAAATGAGAATAAGAATAATATGAAAAAAATGAAAATCATGTGCAATTTTATTTAGGTTAGGATTTATATTGCATTTATATGAACTAACAGACCATAATGTGGAACAGTACAGAATAGTGATGTACCAAATGTGCAGATGTGTTAAACGTAGTGCAGTGCAGTGTGCAGAATGTCAATGGGGTAACTTCATGGAGGTGTCATTATGGATTCATATCTGTATGGTGGACATGTCTATGCTGAGGAGTCTGATGGCCTGAGGGAAGGGATGAGTGACTATAAGATACCTTAAATGCAACAGTTTAGCAAAATTACATTAAAAAAACACGACACCCCGTCGACATCCACACCCTCCAACCCAAACCCCCACCCCACTTCAGATTTCATTATAAATCATAAATCTGTTTGAAAGTCTAAAGAGAATTCTGTCATAACAAAAAGACCAGTGAAGTCTCATCATTTTATGGACTTCACTGGTATTACTCAAGAGCAAATGAAGAAGCAAATGGTGTTAAATCCAAATGCGTTTTTTACACACAAAGCAGACAAATCCAAACCTAATCCAGAATCAGAGTTGACAAATCAGGCAGTAATCCACAAACACAGAAATGGCAGCCAGGGATACAACCAAATCCAATAATACACTAAATTCAAGAAACATGTGTTCAAAGAAACAGGCACAGGTTGATACACAGACAAGACAAATGGCATACACTGTTTCTGTAAGTAGTAGAAACTAACAATACTTCATGCAGATGTTGATGTGAGCATGGTAGAAAAGGTCTGCAACCAGGAACAAACCAGTAACCTGGACAAAGCTCGAAACTCAGGGGAGGGCTTCCTCTGTTGAGCAGGAGGTGCATCTGCAGCAGTATTAAATTGATTCAGTATTGAAATGAAATTTCACCAACCAACTCAGTGTGTACTCTTTATTTTGCCTCTTACCATAAGCAGCATGGAGATAATTTTATTTAATAACAGTACAAAATGCAGAAAACAAACAGATATTTTACACTGTGCTGCCAGGTTATTAGAAACTCTGATAAACAGACTTCCTTAAAGAGCTGTAAATAACTGGTGTGTTCTCAGAATCGGCTCCAGGAGAAGCAGATGAAATTCCAGCAGAGAATCCAGGAGAAGCAGAAGAAGGTGCAGGAGCTGAAACAGACTGTGAACACTATAAAGGTGAGCAGTGAGCAGAGACAGAGCTGCTCCTAGAAACACACACAACATGGACAACCAGTCATTTAGAGTCCCAGTAAAAGAGGGAATGATAGATGAGATTTAAATCTTCTGTGTGTGTGTGTGTGTGTGTGTGTGTCCTAACAGCTCAGTGCACAGACAGCAGTAGATGACAGTGAAAGGATCTTTACTGAGATGATCAGCTCCATGGAGAAAAAGCGCTCGGAGGTGACGGAGCTGATCAGAGCTCAGGAGAAGGCTGAACTGAGTCCAGCTGAACGACTCCTGGAGCAACTGGAGCAGGAGATTGCTGATCTTCAGAGGAGAGTCACTGAGCTGGAGCAGCTTTCACACACACACGATCACATCCATTTCCTCCAGGTAACACTCACTGTCTGATCTACAGAGCCAGTTGTTCCTCACACACTCTCTAAAACACCTCTCATTAAAGCAGCAATAAATGTCCCTGTCTGACATCACAAGTGTGTCTTTCATTTCATTTCTTCTCTGTAGGCTTTAGCTTCTGGAGATCAATCTCCTACATTAGACAGACCGGAGTTGGTCACATCCAGCATCACTGTCACTCATTTCCTCCAGGTAACACTCACTGTCTGATCTACAGAGCTAACTGTTCCTCACACATTCTTTAAAACACCTCTTCCTGGAAGTTCATTATATAAGAGCTTTTCAGACTTGCAGATGAGGTAGTGGAAGATTTTTTTTTAACCAAGCTTTTATAATCTGGATTTATGGAATATATAATAACAGATAAATTCTATGATCCATTATAAATTGTGAGATGAATCTTTAGGTTCCTCTATGTTCGTTTGTGGTGGTTTTTGTCTTGCAACTTCCCATGGATAGCTTATCTATTTAGTGTCGTTCTAATGGTGGAATCATTAATATTGACATAAGCTGAGGTGAGTATAGCCTGCAGTTCCCTGGAAAACCCCTCCAAATCATTGAGTTCAGGTGTTGTTTTTCAGGGGTTGGGCTCGGCTCCGTAGTTTCAATGAAAGGAACTCTTAATGCTTCATAACAAGGCATTTTAAACAATTTCATGCTTCCAACTTTGTGGGAACAGTTTGGGGATGTCCCCTTCCTATTCCAACATGACTGCACACCAGTGCACAAAGCAAGGTTCCTAAAGACATGGATGAACGAATTTGGTGTAGAGGAACTGAGTCCTGATCTCAAAACCATAGAACACCTTTGGGATGAATTTGAGTGGAGACTGTGAGCCATTCCAAAACTGGGAGGTCTGTCTTTACATGCACATGAATGTAATATGAAGTTGGCCAACCCTTTGCAGCTATAACAGCTTCAACTCTTCTGGTAAGGTTTTCCACAAGGTTTAGGAGTGTGTTTATGGGAACCATTCCTCTAGAAGCGTATTTGTAAGGTCAGGCACTGATGCTGGACCGAGAAGGTCTGGCTCAAAGTCTCTGCTCTAATTCATCCCTATCTGGTTGAGATCAGGACTCTGTGAAGTTCCCCCACACCAAACTCAATCATCCATGTGTTTATGGACCCTGCTTTGTGCGCTGGTACACAGTTACTGTATGTTGGAACAGGAAGGGGTCATCCCCAAGGGTGGAGGGGTGTCCCAAAACTTTTGGCAATATAGTGGGGTCCTTTTGTGACTTCCTGGAAAGGTCATTGTTGTACTTCTGGAAAGAATCTTTTGGAAAGGCACTTCTGGAAACATTCACGATTGTTCTACAGTCTTCTTTATTTGTAGATGACTGTTCTCGTTATGTTTAGCAGAAGTCCCTGAGCCTTGGAAATTGCTTTTAACACTTTATACTCTGATATATATCAACAAATTTCTTGTTTGATTTGCATGACCTAGGGGGCAAAAATTATCATATGGGATTGGAAATATGTTGAGTAACATTTTTCCCTCAATAAATTAAATGATTGTTTAAATAGCAAACTAAAACCCTGGCCCAATAGTCTGAGTCCTTCACCTCACTCAACATTTTCCAAGCTTTTATTTTAGTGTGTGTGAGTGTGGGTATGCACAGTATTATGTGAAACCTCTGTGTCAACTCTATTGCTCTTTCTCTCTTTTTTTGGGTTCACACTGTTTCTACAATTCCTAATCCAGACCACATATTTACCATAAACTGGTGTGTGATTTAAAAATGAACTGCAGCTCTTGATCTGGATGATATAGTGATTAGATGGACTAGTGGGCATTGAGGGTATACAAAATAGTATATAGTAATTGTAAGTACAGGAGGCATTTATTTATGTATGCTGTTATAGCTTTCTTCTAAATTTAAATTGTTCTATCTAGGCTTTAGCCTCTGGACGTCTGTCTCACGCAATGCAAAGACCAACTTTTCACATGAAAAGCATCACTGTCAATCAACACCTCTCGTTTGATGGAGTGAAGAATTCTCTCTTGGACCTAAAAAAGAGATTGGAGGAATTCTGTGAGGAGGAATTCAACAAAATCCCTCCACATGGTAAGAGTGCTATGGAATGATAGATTTTTTTTTACTTACTCTGTAATGTATAAAAGAGATCTATAGGATTTCCAAGATACAAAGAAGGGATTTCTAAATTGTTTAGCTAAAATTATTATTGCTAATTTCTACTGCAGACACAAATTGAGCACTTATGAATTTTGAAAATTCATATGTTGATAGTTTCAAAATTTGCTTTGGTTTTTGTTAAGCTCCTGTTAATAAATTACAAACATTTTTACCAACTCAAGACAACTCAAGACAGGGCAGGACACAGACATTCAAATACAGTGGGATGCTACAAAAACCCCAGTGGGATGTCTTGTTCTAGTTTAGCCTGGAAGTGAGGGTGATGCAGGTCTGAACGGTGGCAATGAGAGTTGAAGGAAAAGTCAGTAAAGTACTATTAGTGAGCTGTCAACTGCTTCCTGTTTGTGCGTACACTGAGTTTTCATACTTGCATATCAAAGTGGAGAGATAAGGGCGCTCCGCCTTGTAGCAGTGTGCTTCCGGGTCATCCAAAACATTGGCACTGTCTCTTCAGTTCCCCTACATAAAGTACAAGGCTCTCTTCTAGGTTGATTGTCTGTTAGAGTACAGCACCCTGGCAAGCCTCTTCAGCAATGCCTTCCTGCAGCACCTTGGTTCCTTCCTCTTCATAAACTTTCTTGCAGTCTTTTCTCCTTGGCCCTCAAGTGATACTTTAGTGGATGAAAGTATGTCAGGTGCATTAACAGGTCACAAAATTTGTTTTCTCTCACACCCTGGACACAGACAGGCATGAGAGGGTTAGTGGTATTAGTAGACTCAGCTCTGCACCTGTATCACTGCAATTTTCTCTTACTATTCAGTTCAATTCAATTTATTTTGAATTATTTACTAAAGAAAAGGGATAGGCAGGTCAAGAATGGGTCCAACAAGCAGAGGCCACTTACGTGTGTCTCTGCAAACACTGCATTTTTGTACTCACAAATTGAAGTGTGGAGATTGAGCAGCTGTGGAGATTATCCATTGTCAGCAGTGGTGTATAAGGGCACTCTGCCTCGTAGACATGTGCTTCTTGTTCATAAAATATCTGTTATTTCTTAGCGATGCTCCATATACTTCTACTTTCTTTTTGTAGCCAGTTTACTTTGAACTAATATAAGGATTTCAAATGAATAAACTGACTGTATCACTTTCAACTGTTTCCATCTTTTACACAACCTGATGATGCTTTTTGTCTTCATTTCCATTTTTCTCTCCACAGCTGCAGCAGTTCAGATCATTTCACCACCAGAGCCACAGAGCAGAGAAGAGTTTCTGAAATGTACGCCTAACACACACATACACACACACACACACACACACACACAGACACTTTACATGAATATACAATATTCTATAAATTAAAATATGTTTTACATTGTTCACTTTGTTTTTCTCTTTTATTTTAGATTTCTGTTATCTGACTCTGGATCCCAACACGACACATCCTAACCTCATTCTGTCTGAGAAGAACAGAGCGGTGAGATACAGTGAGAGAGAGCAGCAGTACTCTGATCATCCAGAGAGATTTGACTCCTGGGAACAGGTGTTGTGTAAGGAGAGTGTGTGTGGACGCTGTTACTGGGAGGTGGAGTGGAGCGGTGGAGTGTTCATATCAGTCTCATATAAAGACATCAGCAGGAAAGGACATGGTAATGAGTGTGGTTTTGGACGCAACAATCAGTCCTGGAGTCTGTGGTGTTCTTCTTCTTCTCTCTCTTTCTATCACAACAACATTAAGACTGATCTCAGAGTTCCATCATCCTCCAGAATAGGAGTTTATGTGGATCACAGTGCAGGAACTCTGTCCTTCTACAGCGTCTCTGACACCATGAAGCTCCTCCACAGAGTCCACACCACATTCACTCAGCCTCTATATGCTGGATTCTGGCTTTCTTGGTTGTCTGGTTCTGAATCTGTGAGATTGTGTGATCCAGAATAATGTGTGTAGAGTTTTGTGTAAAATTCCTGCACATTACCACATTGTTACTCCATCATCTGTTTTACTAGCACACAATCCAGCTGCACAAAAACAGATCTGCTATTTATAATGACAGCAATTAAAGAGCAAATGTTTTTTTTTAAATGTCAAAAAATCTAGTAAAATTAACTTAAAAAGATGAAATTATATCTTGTGATGTTCCTAATGTAAGGTTATACCTGTCTCTTTCTTTTAAAGCAATAACTTAATCATCAGTAATAATGTCAGCGCAGAAAGACATTTTGTCTTATTTCAAATACATTATGATCATATGTATACTTTTAAATATAGTTTTCTAAGATCCAACATTCATTTTTCAGTTTTTATTAATAAAGTTTTATTAGGAAATTCCATTGTAAACACGTAACAACTTTAAAATACATTAAAACATACAGTAGACAACTGCTGAAGGTCACCAATGCTGCGATGATCCTGTGCTCATTATGGATGATGGTAGGCTTGTAGATAGAACCTCATCAATCCATGTTTATTTGTGAGTTAGGACTGTAGATTCCATGTGTTTTCATCTTTGATGCCAGTCCTCTTTTGTGAATAATGCGAATAAATATGTAAATGCACAATTGTACACTATGACTCACAAACTTTGTATACAGTCCCAAAATTGTGCAAAAATATTTGCACAAAAAGTGAAAAGAGAAGAATGAATATTTAGAATACATACACAGGTCTTGACTAGTTTTCTTTTTACTCAATGAACAACAGTAACAAAGTAGTGCTACACTGGCACAGCACTTATCTGAGCTCCCCAACAACGTTTTTAGGGCCAGGCTTATATTTCAAGACTCCGCCCATTTGTAACATTGCAACTTGCAATGCTGTACATTTAAATAGCGTGCACATTACATTCATTTGAAAGTACTCCGTTTGTGACTCTTTGCCAGTGTTTTCTTGTTCTGTGTATGACCATTGTTTATTCTATGCTTTTAATTTACAGGCTAGTGTTTTGCTTTTACTCTGGTTACTGATAAGTAGGGTCCTAAACTGTAGTTGAATATGAGGTTAAAGTATTTTTGTGTAAATCCGAGGACTTCAGCATAGAGACATCGGGCAACATCCTATCGATTTGTAGATACACTACAGGTGACTGATCAGCCATGCGTCCTATATCAGAAGCTTAAAATATCAGAATACAAAGGGCATGAAGAAAAGCAAACTATGTCTCATGAAGCTAATTCACCAACAACTTGGCATTAACCCATTCAATTCAGTCCCAAAATATGACCCAAATAGAAACAAACTTGTGGAAAAGTTCAGATTCTCAAAAACATGTTAAAGAAGTTTGTCAGTGACACCAGTAAGAACTGGAATAAAATGTTGCCACAAGCTTCTACAGTTTTCACCGTTTGAGTTGGTGTCTTGCTGGTCTGCCCCAGGCCCAATTAAAGAAGAGCTGGGATGTGTCAACAACATCTGCTGATGGAGAGAAATGCATTGTCCAGTCTGAACTGCAGATGCGTTACCCTGTGACCAGTATGCCAGACACTGTGAGGTTTGACATATATATATATATATATATATATATATATATATACACTATATTGCCAAAAGTATTCGCTCACTCATCCAAATAATCAGAATCAGGTGTTCCAATCACTTCCATGGCCACAGGTGTATGGACAAACGCATTTGTGAAAGAATGGGTCGCTCTCAGGAGCTCAGTGAATTCCAGCGTGGAACTGTGATAGGATGCCACCTGTGCAACAAGTCCAGTCGTGAAATTTCCTCGCTCCTAAATATTCCACAGTCAACTGTCAGCTGTATTATAAGAACGTGGAAGTGTTTGGGAACGACAGCAACTCAGCCACGGAGTGGTAGGCCACGTAAACTGACGGAGCGGGGTCAGCGGATGCTGAGGCGCATAGTGCGAAGAGGTCGCCAACTTTCTGCAGAGTCAATCGCTACAGACCTCCAAACTTCATGTGGCCTTCAGATTAGTTCAAGAACAGTGCGCAGAGAGCTTCATGGAATGGGTTTCCATGGCCGAGCAGCTGCATCCAAGCCATACATCACCAAGTGCAATGCAAAGCGTCGGATGCAGTGGTGTAAAGCACGCCGCCACTGGACTCTAGAGCAGTGGAGACGCGTTCTCTGGAGTGACGAATCGCGCTTCTCCATCTGGCAATCTGATGGACGAGTCTGGGTTTGGCGGTTGCCAGGAGAACGGTACTTGTCTGACTGCATTGTGCCAAGTGTAAAGTTTGGTGGAGGGGGGATTATGGTGTGGGGTTGTTTTTCAGGAGCTGGGCTTGGCCCCTTAGTTCCAGTGAAAGGAACTCTGAATGCTTCAGCATACCAAGACATTTTGGACAATTCCATGCTCCCAACTTTGTGGGAACAGTTTGGAGCTGGCCCCTTCCTCTTCCAACATGACTGTGCACCAGTGACCAAAGCAAGGTCCATAAAGACATGGATGACAGAGTCTGGTGTGGATGAACTTGACTGGCCTGCACAGAGTCCTGACCTCAACCCGATAGAACACCTTTGGGATGAATTAGAGCAGAGACTGAGAGCCAGGCCTTCTCGTCCAACATCAGTGTGTGACCTCACAAATGCGCTTCTGGAAGAATGGTCAAAAATTCCCATAAACACACTCCTAAACCTTGTGGACAGCCTTCCCAGGAGAGTTGAAGCTGTTATAGCTGCAAAGGGTGGACCGACGTCATAATGAACCCTATGGATTAGGAATGGGATGTCACTTGTTCAGGCCATGTTCTTCTCCAGGTTCCAGTTCACAGTCACCTATCGTCCAGGGTCTAAGAATGGTAAAGCTGACGCTCTCTCCAGGCAACAAGAAATCAGAAATGTAATTACTCACCCAGAACCCATTCTTTTATCCACCCTTATCCTGGCACCGATCCAATGGAACCTGGTAGAGGAGACCCAATGCGCTCACGCACAAGATCCTCCTCCAGCTGCGTGTTCTTCTTCCAAGCTGTACGTCCCCGCATCCTTCCGCCGTCAGGTCATACAATGGATGCACGAATCCCCCAGTTCTGGCCACCCTGGCATTCAGTGTATGGCCCAGCTAGTGAGACAATGATTCTGGTGGCCATCGAGCCTTTGGGACATCCAAGCATACGTGGAATCCTGTGACACATGCGCTCAAGTTCGCTCAAGTCGGCAGTTACCAGACTTTGTCCTTGGTCCCACATCTTGGTG
This sequence comes from Hemibagrus wyckioides, assembly GCF_019097595.1. Taxonomy (NCBI): domain Eukaryota; kingdom Metazoa; phylum Chordata; class Actinopteri; order Siluriformes; family Bagridae; genus Hemibagrus; species Hemibagrus wyckioides. The sequence goes on from NC_080715.1 coordinate 42,156,760, forward strand.
GACTTTATACATTAGATGTACTGTTAGTGCTAATAAATACTTTATAAACATGCATTCTAAATAGAAAAAAATATTAATTCAGGTAGTTAAAAACCATTTACTAGTTACTAGAGCTCATCTAAAGCGAGGACTATCTATGCCTTATAAATAGCTGCAAAGGAGATTTAAAGGCTCAGTTATTTTCTCAACAGAAAAAGGAAAAAAAACACAGCAAAGAGTGATACAGTACATAGAAATGTTTATTTCAAGATGGAAAAATGGAACTGTACAACTTTATGTTTAAAAAGTAAACCTCTCATATAAAAATCTCAAATAGAAACCTCATAAAATTTAACAAAAATAAACAAAATAAGCAAGAAAATGAGCACAAATTGCCAAATTCTACATTTCAAACTGAGGACTCACAATTAGCAGAGATTGAAAAACAAATATACAAATATTCAATGAATATATTCAATGTTTATCTTTCCCATAGAAAGACATCAATTCCTGCCATCTCAGTGCTCTTACAGTGGTTATAATGACTTGTACTTTCTTGATATGTCATGAATCAGTCTGCCAAATGCACCACCTTGGTGTTTCTTTGCCAGCCATTCATTCCACTCAATAACTGCAAGGTGGTCAGAAAGCAAACTCTCAGTCTGATTTCCTCTAAGCCTCCAGATCTGCCCCTTGTAGGCTCTCCAGGCCCTTTTAATATGCTGGGTATGGGCACCAGTGTGGGGATCTACATACCACCTGCTGTGGTTGACAGTGTGATGGTTGTATCCTAGTGCAGGGAGTATGGAATACGCACACCACTCGTCACTGATAATTGATGACCCAGGTATCACATGATGGGCAATCATGGGGACAACATGCCTTCTAGATCTTCTCTCTAGAAGACATAGAATAGGTTTTCCAGATCTTTGCTGTAGATGAGATGTCACACCTAGCATCCCAAAGACCCACTTCTTTCTTTTCCACCCACTAGCCATTCTTCCTCTGCCATACTGAATGAAAACCAATACAACAAACAAAGCCATAAACAGATAGATCATAATAACAGTAACTTTGGTACAGTTGAGTGCAAAAGTTTGCGTCCCATTATTTTAAGAAGATAAAAAAGATTAACTTGGCTTTAATATTCAACTTGATATATAATGCACAGCTAGTACCTGATTATGTTGCTTCATGAGAAATTAATTAAAGTTGATTTTTCATTAATTTGTCAATGCAAACATTTGCACTTTTGTAGTTTTCATTATTTTATCATAACTTATCTTTTATACAATCCTTGACCATTTTTGTTACTTCTGGAACATTTCTACTGGCTTAATGTGCAATAAAAATTATGTTAGGATTAGGGTGAAGTTTACATCCCCTCACCTTGAATTGGCTAGAAGAGTACTAGAATTAACGTGTTCATTAACATAAACTTAACACGTCCATCTAAATTTGACATTTATTTAAAGTTGATATTGCTATAACACCTTTCTTTTTTGCCGTAAATGGCTTTCGTCTAACGCAACAAATAAAACAAGCTTCCGGAGCCGAAGCGGATAAATCCGATTTGGGAGAGAGGGAAAGAGAAAGGGGAACAGCCGTCTCTTGTTCTGTCTCCACTAACTCGACCTGCGAGACCCATGATCCAAGTTGTCATGGAGCAGAGTTATGGAGAGGAAAAGTTTTGCAGCACATGCAGCCGACTCTCTCGAGAGCCGCATGTGCACACTCCACTATCAAACAGAGGAAGTGCGAGTCGTCCTCCTAAATGTAGCGGGGCACGGATGCATGAACTTTCTGAACATGCCATCTTACCTAATCTTATATAAATCTTCTTTTTCCCTAGTTTAGGCAGACAGGACAAATAATTCACACAAACATACACAGGGCACTTCCTGAAGACAAAGGAACTGCAGTAATGTGAAGTAGATGCCCTTTTTTTGGTCTTGCTGGCACGCCCTGCTTCATCACATGACCTACCCGAGCAGATAAATCTGATTTCACCCAGAGCTTAAGGCTCAAATTCCACATGGAAGTGTTTCCATAGCATCAGCCATGATGCAGCAGTGAGTTCCCTAGGAAGGGTTTGTCTTTGAAAATAATTTTATAAAGGATCCATAGTTATCTGCTATGGTCACCATGGGGCTGTGTAATATTTTGGTCACTGCGCCTAATATGCGTTTGTCTAGCATGGCCATCTGGTGTAAATTAAGGAACCTGGGAAAATACACACTAACTGGGGACCACTTTTGCTAGCTAAGTAACAGAACACGTGGTTAAACAATAGCTCAATTGTTGCAAACATGCTGAATATTACCAGACAGTGAAAGTAACTGAACATGCAAGGCCACCAGTATTTAGCCTGTAGAACATGGTTGGTTCTCCACAGGGCTAGGTGGCCAATGGTGACTGAGGTGCAGACCCAGGAGATGAGAATGGTACACATGTGGCTGTAAACAAAATGCTTGTGGGGAGGACAAGAGGGAGGCACTAAGTGTCTGGGGTGTGTGCTATGTCTTGGTCAAGTTGCCACTGGATGGCCCCTACAAGACTGGCATTAAATGGATACAAAAAAATAGGGATCAACAAGCCTGTCTTAGGTTCAGGCATTTGCCAACTCTCAGGTACTCTAACCAGTAAGGGATTGAGTGCACCTGGTTATGATGCCACCACTATCGAAAACCCTGTCAATTGCCTGGATACAAAGCAACTGAAGTGATGTGGGTGTTTAAGGATGCTTCACAACCTATTCATTGATAAAGCTGCCCACTCCCCCAGGATGATTGGTGCTGTGAATGCAATGATGGTGCCTGAGTGTCATATTACCATCAGTAAGTTAAATGCTGTGACAATGACTGGGATGGACTCAACATTTCCGAGCCATGCTCCTCTCAGTCTGTGGAAGCAGTCATTTGCAAAGGATGTAATCAGGGAGGATGACTAAGTTGATCAGAGAGTCCAGTGTGAGCACAGAAGCAGCATTTGATTAATGTAAACTTTTACTTTACATGTTGTTCTTCTTCATCTCTATAAATACTGCGCTAGTCAAAAAAACAATAGTTTTTTTATCATCATTACTTCTGTTACAGTCATGTGTACTGCATGCTCCTCCTCCTTCTCTCTCTCTAGTTCTTCCATCTCACTCATTCACTCAAACACACCCACACACACCCACACACACACACACACCCACACACACACACAGAAAAAGGAACCCACTTCTCATTTCAAAGAAAACAAAATACAGAGTTTCTCTCTCTAGCCCTCTGTTACTGTGTGAGTTCAGGAAAATGGCAGAAGCCAGTATTTCAGTAGATCAGGATCAGTTCATCTGTCCAGTGTGTCTGGATCTCCTGAAGGATCCGGTGACTATCCCCTGTGGTCACAGTTTCTGTAAGGTGTGTATTAATGGCTGCTGGGATCAGGAGGATCAGAAGGGTGTCTACAGCTGTCCTCAGTGCAGAGACACTTTCACTCCAAGGCCTGTTCTACGCAGAAACAACATGCTGGCTGAAGTGGTGGAGAAACTGAAGAAGACTGAAATCCAAGCTGCTTCTCCTGCTCACTGTTACACTGGACCTGGAGATGTGGAGTGTGATTTCTGCACTGGGAGAAAACACAAAGCCATCAAATCCTGTTTGGTGTGTGTGGCTTCTCTTTGTGAAACTCATCTGAAACCTCATCTTGAAATTCCTGCTTTGAAAAAAACACAAGTTAGTCGAAGCTTCTGGAAATCTTCAAGAGAAGATCTGCTCTGAACATGATAAAGCACTGGAGATCTGCTGTCATCAAAATCGCTGAACATGTCAAGAAGAGCTGTTCCTGTTGTTCCACACCTGATTCAAGTCTTAATGATAAACTGATGATGTGAATGATTTGTGATAGAGCTGAGAAACACTGAACACTTCATTACTGATGTGTGATTTTATGGGTTTTAACATCAGAAATACATACAATCACATATACGTAAATACACACAAAAAATACAGCTATAAACACACACACACACACACACACATCACAGGTATCCTGAGATTAATATCTAACATTTTCACATTTTTCATGTGTTTAGATTTCTGTGATCTGACTCTGGATCCCAACACAGTAAATTATAACCTCATTCTGTCGGAGGAGAACAGAGTGAGTGCAGTGAGACAAATCAGCAGTACTCTGATCATCCAGAGAGATTTGACGACTACTCAGGTGTTGAGTAAGGAGAGTGTGTGTGGACGCTGTTACTTTGATATCTCATATAAAGACATCAGCAGGAAAGGACAAGGTTTCAAGGTTTCAAGGTTTCAAGGTTTCCTGCAACAATCAGTCCTGGAGTCTGGAGTGTTCTTCTTCTTCTCTCATTTTCTGAACCTTAAAACACTGCATTTAAGCCTCATTCTAGGATCATCAGTTACATATGAAGGAAATGGAATTGTAAGATCTGATCATATTTCTAATGAAATAATGATTTCTACTGATTTCTGAAATTAGTGGTGCAGAATGTCTAAATGTTCTATAAAGTCTATATTTACTACGGTTATGTCTGGAAATATAATAGTTTGTAAAAATGGTAATAATGCTTTAGATAGATTTTTGATTTTTTTTTTACAAATTTTAATAAACCTTTACAATGTGTAGATATAACTCAGAAATATGAATATTACTAATAGCCTGTTTTACTGCTAAGAGAAATATGGGTTGTTTTTAACATGTAATAAATACATTTGTACACAGTGATGTGCCCTGACTGTACAAATTCTGAAAACTTGGTTACCTGCTGTAGTTAATAAAGATGGAAACCATAATAAAGCTTTCTAGGATTTTTCAGGCCCATTCCCATGTTTACATGTTTGTTCTTTTTTGTCTTCAGGGCATTGCCTCTCCATGAATACACTCACAAGAACAAACTTTACACTAAACTCCAAATCTTCATGATTATAAAGATGAGACGTTATCCTTAATGATAATTGTAGGAACCGTAGTTACCTGCTATGGCCACCATGGGGCAGTGAAACAGTGTCATATTTTGAAATGGTCGCTGCACCAAATATGGGTTTGTGTATCGTTGATGTCTGGTATAATTTTTGAACTTGGGAAAACACACAGACAATCACTAACTATGTCAATGGAAGCCCAAAGTAACAGAACACATGGCTAAACAATCGCTCAGCTGTTGCAAACACTAGTGGACGGCTAGGGAGAGGGAGGAAGCTTAGGGACTTAGAGAAATCAATAATATTCAAGATGGTGGTGCTACCTGAGGAGGGGAAAAGTTCAGTAAGGAACTGAATAGCAAGGTGGGACCAAGGAAGCGAGAGTAGCTTCCCGGCTCACAGTGATCTGGGGAACTTGATTAGAATGGTTCTAATCTCCTGAGAAATATGAAATAACTAATAACCCATTTCAGTATTAAGTGAAACATGGGTTGTTTTCATGTGACACGTGGACTGTGCTGTCCATTCTGATTCCCAGTGTTATTTCTTTACTCTATAATCAGGATAAATGCATGGAATTGCACATCCATGTATGTTTTAATGGTTGTGTTATACACTACTTAAAAAAATATTTTTGCAACACACATGTTGCAACGTAATTCTTATACTCTCTTTGTTTTTTGTCCTTTATCAATTTATTCTGAGATATATTTCACCTACTGTCTACTTATGATAAGCACATATCCATAAAAAGTGTGCAATAATTCATTATTAAAGATCATTCACCTAACAACCCTCTTTAAATGATTTGATTGGAAGAAATGAAAAGAATTCCTCCAGTTATTCCTTAGTAACTTATTCAAACATATTTTAGGATTTTCTGCTGCACTTCCATATACCTAATGTTTACAAACCCTAGGTCATGTTTCATTTTTATTACGTATTCTTGATATATGGCTGTCATTTTTTTCTTTCTACTGATTTTTCCAATCCTGGTTTCTTAAGAAAATGTGTCCCTCTGCCCAAACTAACATCACAGACACAATATATGATTAATTTAAACTTTTACTTCCCAACATGGATGTTCATCAAAATCTCTATAAACACTGCGCTAGTCAAAAACCATTCATTCCTTTTTCATTATAATATCCATTACAGTCATGTGTACTGCATGCTCCTCCTCCTTCTCTCTCTCTTTAGATCTTTCCCCTCCCTCCCTAGCTCCCTCCCTTCCTCCCTCACACACACACACACACACACACACACACAGGAAATGAAAATGCAAAGAAAATGAAACTCAGAGTTTCTCTCTAGTGCTGTGTCACTGTGAGAGTTCAGGAAAATGGCTGAGGCCAGTATGTCAGTAGATCAGGATCAGTTCATCTGTCCAGTGTGTCTGGATCTCCTGAAGGATCCGGTGACTATCCCCTGTGGTCACAGTTTCTGTAAGGTGTGTATTAATGGCTGCTGGGATCAGGAGGATCAGAGTGGAGTCTATAGCTGTCCTCTGACACTTTCACTCCAAGGCCTGTTCTATGCAGAAACAACATGCTGGCTGAAGTGGTGGAGAAACTGAAGAAGAAGACTGAAGTCCAAGCTGCTTCTCCTGCTCACTGTTACGCTGGACCTGGAGATGTGGAGTGTGATTTCTGCACCGGGAGAAAACACAAAGCCGTCAAGTCCTGTCTGATGTGTGTGGCTTCTCTTTGTGAAACTCACCTGAAACCTCATCTTGAAATTCCGGCTTTAAAAAAGCACAAGTTAGTCGAAGCTTCTGGAAATCTACAAGAGAAGATCTGCTCTGAACATGATAAAGCGCTGGAGATCTGCTGTCGTACTGACCAAAGATGTATTTGCTCTTTGTGCATGTTGGATAAACATAAAGGCCACAACATTGTCTCAGTTAAAGCTTACAGAACTGAAAAAGAGGTGAGAAAGTCCAATCTAACCAGGTCTAATCCATTCATGTAGAGTCATGTAGTGGTGTTATGTAATTTAAAATAAGATGTTAGCTTTAGAATTAAAACATCAGACTTTAAGTCTAAAATAGGTTCGTTAGTGTAGAATTAGTTTGTGAATAATATTTAAAATGTATATATGCACCTTTAAGTCATCAAGGTTTGGATTATACCTAAGGTTTTGCTTTATTATTAATAAAAAAAAAGACATAAAGGAATAAATTCTTGTTGTTGTTTGTTAAACCCAGTGGTTCCTAAATCTAGTCCTGGAACATTAAAATATATTACAGTGTTTAATTTCTGTTTAAAAAAAAACCCATCCAGTCTTTTACTCTATAATGAAGTGCTCCATAGAACCAGAGTGAACTTTATCACTTTATCTCTTTATCTGCAGTTAATGTTTACCTACTGTGATCATAAACTCATAATGTATAAACACTGAGATGTATTTTATTTTTCCTCAGAGTGAGTTAAAGGAGGATCAGATGAAATTCCAGCAGAGAATCCAGGAGAAGCAGAAGAAGGTGCAGGAGCTGAAACAGACTGTGAACACTATAAAGGTGAGCAGTGAGCAGAGACAGAGCTGCTCCTAGAAACACACACAACATGGACAACCAGTCATTTAGAGTCCCAGTAAGAGAGGGAATGATAGATGAGATTTAAATCTTCTGTGTGTGTGTGTGTGTGTGTGTGTGTGTGTGTGTCCTAACAGCTCAGTGCACAGACAGCAGTAGATGACAGTGAGAGGATCTTTACTGAGATGATCAGCTCCATGGAGAAAAAGCGCTCGGAGGTGACGGAGCTGATCAGAGCTCAGGAGAAGGCTGAACTGAGTCGAGCTGAACGACTCCTGGATCAACTGGAGCAGGAGATTGCTGATCTTCAGAGGAGAGTCACTGAGCTGGAGCAGCTTTCACACACACATGATCACATCCATTTCCTCCAGGTAACACTCACTGTCTGATCTACAGAGCCAGCTGTTCCTCACACACTCTCTAAAACACCTCTCATTAAAGCAGCAATAAATGTCCCTGTCTGACATCACAAGTGTGTCTTTCATTTCATTTGTTCTCTGTAGGCTTTAGCTTCTGGATGTCAGTCTCCTCCAATTATCAGACCCAGTTTTGACACATCCAGCATCTCTGTCCCTCAACATCTGTCATTTGATGGAGTGAGGAATTCTCTCTCAGATCTGAAGAAGAGACTGGAGGAATTCTGTGAGGAGGAATTCAACAAAATCCCTCCACATGGTAAGAGGAGCTGCTCCTGCTGGAGAAACACAATGATGGACGTCTTTACTCGCTCTGTGAAGTGTTATTTCTTAGCCATGCTCCTGCTTACTTTTCTGCAGCCAGTTTGCTCACCTGACACTTTGAAGTAAAATACTGATTTCAAATGAATAAACTGACTGTATCACTTTCAACTGTTTCCATCTTTTACACAACCTGATGATGCTTTTTGTCTTCATTTCCATTTTTCTCTCCATAGCTGCAGCAGTTCAGATCATTTCACCATCAGAGACACAGAGCAGAGAAGAGTTTCTGAAATGTACGTCTAACACACACACACACACACACACACACACAAGTAGAAGTGTAATAACACACACACACACACACACACACACACAAGTAGAAGTGTAATAACACACACACACACAATTAGAAGTGTAATAACACACAAACACACACACATGTATATTATACACACACACACACATATACACACATGTACATTAAGCACACACACACACACACACACACACACTTCACATGAATATACAGTATTCTGTGAATTTAACCCAACATGTTCACATTGTACCTGTCCAGGGTGTACCCCTGCCTTTCGCCCTATGTGCACTGGGATAGGCTCCAGCAGACCCCCGTGACCCTAATTAGGAATAAAGCGTGTATAGACAATGGATGGATGTTCACATTGTTCAGTTTGTTTTTCTCTTTTATTTTAGATTTCTGTGATCTGACTCTGGATCCCAACACGACACATCCTAACCTCATTCTGTCTGAGAAGAACAGAGTGGTGAGAGACAGTGAGAGAGAGCAGAAGTACTCTGATCATCCAGAGAGATTTGACTCCTATATTCAGGTGTTGTGTAAGGAGAGTGTGTGTGGACGCTGTTACTGGGAGGTGGAGTGGAGCGGTGGTGTGTTCATATCAGTCTCATATAAAGACATCAGGAGGAAAGGACGGGGTGATGAGTGTGGGGTTTGGATTCAACAATCAGTCCTGGAGTCTGCGATGTTCTTCTTCTTCTCTCTCTTTCTATCACAACAACATTAAGACTGATCTCAGAGTGCCATCATCCTCCAGAATAGGAGTTTATGTGGATCACAGTGCAGGAACTCTGTCCTTCTACAGCGTCTCTGACACCATGAAGCTCCTCCACAGAGTCCACACCACATTCACTCAGCCTCTATATGCTGGATTTAGGCTCTACTGGAGTTTAGGTTCCTCATCTGTGAGATTGTGTGATCCAGAATAATGTGTGTAGAGTTTTGTGTAAAATTCCTGCACATTACCACATTGTTACTCCATCATCTGTTTTACTAGCACACAATCCAGCTGCACAAAATACAGTCATTTTTATTTCTTGAAGCATCCTCTCATTAAATCACTAATAAACAGTAATAAAGCCAGTACAGTACAACATTTTAAACCTGTTAGGATCACACTCTAGAAAAATAAAAGATCAACTTTTTAATTCAGTTGATTTTTCTGCTTGTGTTCTGGATGTAAAATACACATTCACTTTGTAAAGTCTGAAGTTGTTTCTAAACCCTGAAATTTCATTGTAAAGCATTTAACAATATTTAAACTACATTAAATCATACAGTAGATGATTGGTTAAAGCTTCCTGTGTTGTGTTCATCCCATATTCAGCCTGGATGATGATTGGCTGGCAGACAGAACCTTATAAATCCAAGTTTATCTCTGAGTTTTAGAAAATATCAGTCCATATCAATCTTATATAAAGAGATCAGAAGGAAAGGAAGTCATAATGAATGTGGGTTTAATTTAACACAAACTGAATATTTACTTTTTAAAATGCTGATTGTCAAAAAAAAAATCATTTTGTGGCTCTGTAATGAAGAGTGTAAAGTAACTGGAGAGTTTTTTATTCTCATATTATCTCCATTAAGAATATTGCTCTATTTTGAGATTTTTGGGTTTAAAATGAAATTAATTTAGAAACGTGTATATGGCCATGTCACACGTAGTTGGGTATTTTTACAAACTGAGATTTTTCTACTTAGTTTTTTTTTTTTATTCTGTCCACACGACCTATGTGTTAAAAAATATCTTTCTACACATGAAAACGCTAAACGCCCTGTTAAGTGCTGTCAGGAGCATGCCTAATCAACAGTGGGCGATATACCTCTAAGTGTAAAGCTATGTTGACCAATCAGAAGCCTAGACAAAACGTCATTACTGGTTCCAATAGTTTAACAACAATGGCACATCGCGGGACTGACAGCTCACTCAGCGACAACAGGGATGCCCTTGACATACGAAAATTTTCTCACCATTCCTCTGCAATGAATTACAAAGTGTAACCTTACAAAGTTTTCCCACCATGTAGAAGTCTGACCGGGTCTTGTCCAAAACCGCCGTCTCTGTCTGTGCTGTCGGAGAACAAAGTCACTAGTTTACGTAAGTCTGCTATTGCACAAAATATCTTCATGAACAAAGCTGACATCAAATCAAGGAGACAATGACATCTATTCGTCAAAATCACTGTTTCCCCTGTTCACACACCACTGAAGATGTTTTGGAAAATCTTCACCTTGGAAGGAGTTTTGGAAAATCTCCATTTTCAACCACCTTAAACTGTGTTTGCACATGGACGAAAGGCCAAAATGCAGAAAAAAATCTCAGGTTTAAAAAATACCTGGCTACATGTGCCCTATGATCAGCAGAACATTTAAGTGGAAGATTTCTATTTTACACCACCAGAGGGTGAGCAGACAACTTTTAAATGACCTCATTTATTCTGAAAAATATGCTGCCAGGGACTTCCACAGGTTGAGGAAAGACCTGGCTACTAACCCCCGAGCACAGACATATGATATCCTCTGTATTAGCCACAGGTGGCTTCAGCCCAACAAGCTGTCAGCCAAAAAATGGACAACTAAGTATTTTTTTTTTATTAAACAGAAAAAAGTACAGACAAGTACAAAAAAGTACAGGGGTTGGACAATGAAACTGAAACGCCTGGTTTTAGACCACAATAATTCATTAGTATGGTGTAGGGCCTCCTTTTGTGGCCAATACAGCATCAATTCATCTTGGGAATGACGGATACAAGTCCTGCACAGTGGCCAGAGGGATTTTGAACCATTCTTCTTGCAGAATAGTGGCCAGGTCACTACGTGATGCTGGTGGAGGAAAACGTTTCCTGACTCGTTCCTCCAAAACACCCCAAAGTGGCTCAAAAATATTTAGATCTGGTGACTGTGCAGACCATGGGAGATGTTCAACTTCACTTTCATGTTCATCAAACCACTCTGTCACCAGTCTTGCTGTGTGTATTGGTGCATTATCATCCTGATACACGGCACCACCTTCAGGATACAATGTTTGAACCATTGGGTGCACATGGTCCTCCAGAATGGTTCGGTAGTCCTTGGCAGTGACGCGCCCATCTAGCACAAGTATTGTGCCTAGGGAATGCCATGATATTGCAGCCCAAACCATCACTGATCCACCCCCATGCTTCACTCTGGGCATGCAACAGTCTGGGTGGTATGCTTCTTTGGGGCTTCTCCACACTGTAACTCTCCCGGATGTGGGAAAGACAGTGAAGGTGGACTCATCAGAGAACAATACATGTTTCACATTGCCCACAGCCCAAGATTTTCGCTGCTGGCACCATTGAAACCGACGTTTGGCATTGGCACAAGTGACCAAAGGTTTGGCTATAGCAGCCCGGCCATGTACATTGACCCTGTGGAGCTCCCGACGGACAGTTTTGGTGGAAACAGGAGAGTTGAGGTGCACATTTAATTCTGCAGTGAGTTGGGCAGCTGTGGTTTTATGTTTTTTGGATACAATCCGGGTTAGCACCCGGACATCCCTTTCAGACAGCTTCCTCTTGCGTCCACAGTTACTCCTGTTGGATGCGGTTCGTCCTTCTTGGTGGTATAGGATTCTTTTCTGGCCCACCTGGTGGAGATGGTTGTCTCTCGCCTGGGGGTCCTGCCCCTAAGAGCTTGCCAGCCACCCAGATTTTACACGGAGATGCTCAGGCTGCAACGCTTTCTTTTTATGCCTCAGAATGCCAGGTTGGGGCTAGTGGTGTCAGCTTGCATGCCCTTTTTTGCCTGTCGAGGGCCATCACTTCCGGGTTCGCGACATGCAGTACGGACTTCCAGGTATGTGACATTGCAGCGCTCATTTACGGGGTAGTGGTCACCGTGGACAGAGCACTTCTGGGCTCACCACCCTTTTTGCACCCCTGCACAATATAAACACTATGTTGGTGTGCCTTCCTTGCTTTGGACTTGGACTGTGTTTCGATAACAATATTCGGATTAGTAGCCCAGGACTCTTCCTTTGCAAGGACCTTTGGCTGCTCAAGTTTTTCTACTTTGTTTCTTTCCCCTGGTTATTTTTGGCCTGGACTTCACTGTGTTTTATGACATTTTGCTGTTGTGTTGCTTCACCATTGTTGCTGATTTTGTGCCAGAGTTCGTCGGGTGTATGTTTTTGGGCTGTACTGCTGTCTTTATTTATCCCTGCTATATTAAAGACTCTTTACCTAGCTCCTGTCATGTCTTGCACTTGGGATCTAAATGGGTTCTAAATAAGTATTATTCCACAACCTTGATACCTCAGTGTGGAGTTTTGGGAAAAAAAGGGAGATGCCTGCATTGAGGTGGAACTCAGCACGAAGGCCACTGATTGCTTTCTCTTAAGAAGCAACTCAGTGGCATACTGCTTATCATCGCCCACATCGAGCTCCTCTGAGTATGAAGAAGACAATAATTATTCCTTTTTGGGTTGGGAAAAATTGCACAGCAAGCTCTCTGAGCCAAAGCGGGAAAATCTAAGTTGGTAGAGGGGATCGCCTGTCTCTTTTTCCGCCTCTACTACAGTAACTCGACCTGCGAGACTCATGATATAAGTCAGCATGCTGCCTCAGCAAACATGGGACCCACAGCCAAGCAGAAGCAGAGTTTATGGAGAGGAAAAGTTTCGCAGTGCATGCAGCTTTGAGAGTGGCATGTACACACTCCTCTATCAAACAAACAATGTAGAAAAAGTGCAAGTTGTCTTCTGTAATGAAGTGGGGCACAGATACATGCCATCTTTCCTAATCTAGTCTAGACAGACAGGACAAACATTTATTGCAAACATCACACAGAGCACTTCCTGAAGACAAAGAATCTGGAATAATGTGACAGATTTTTGTGGTCCCTTTTATGGTCTTGCTGGCACATTCCACTTCATCACATGACCTACCTGAGCCAATAAATTATTGTGATTTCCATAGTGTCAGCCATGATGCAGTGTTGAGTTCCTTCAAAAGGGAACCCCAGTGGGGTGTCTTTTTTTAGTTTAGCCTGGAAGTGAGGGTGATGCAGGTCTGAAAGGGTGGCAATGAGGGTTCAAGAAAAAAATCTGTAAAGTACTGTAAGTGAGATGCCAACATTTACTTACCTGTCTGAACTGGAGAGACTGAGCAGCTGTGGTGATTATCCCCCACTAGCAGTGGTGCATGAGGGCACAACCTGATGATGCTTTTTGTCTTCATTTCCATTTTTCTCTCCACAGCTGCAGCAGTTCAGATCATTTCACCACCAGAGCCACAGAGCAGAGAAGAGTTTCTGAAATGTACGCCTAACACACACACACACACACACACACAGATTCTTCTTCTTTAAAAACAGTTTAGAAAATACTAAACACAAAAATGTGTTTAACGAGAAAAAAATCACAGGATGAGATTTTGTTTGAATCAATTTTCTAGTGTCTGTCCACATCTTTTTTTCTCTGTCTAAATCAGAGACATTGCTGCCTCAGATATTATTACACACAGACTGCAGTCTTAGTCTTTCTTTAAATATATTCTGTGCATTAAACCCATTATTTTCATATTCAGTTTGTTTTTCTCTTTTATTTTAGATTTCTGTTATTTGAAGCTGGATCCCAACACGACACATCCTAACCTCATTCTGTCTGAGAAGAACAGAGTGGTGAGAGTCAGTAAGACTGAGCAGTCATACTCTGATCATCCAGAGAGATTTGATTCAATCTGGCAGGTGTTGAGTAAGGAGAGTGTGTGTGGACGCTGTTACTGGGAGGTGGAGTGGAGTCGTGATGATGTCTATATTTCAGTTTCATATAAAGACATCAGCAGGAAAAGATGTGGTAAGGAGTGTGAGTTTGGACTCAACAATCAGTCCTGGAGTCTGGAGTGTTCTAATAAATCATTTCTTTCCATCTTTCACAACAACATTCAGACTGGTCTCAGAGTTCCATCATCCTCCAGAATAGGAGTTTATGTGGATCACAGTGCAGGAACTCTGTCCTTCTACAGCGTCTCTGACACCATGAAGCTCCTCCACAGAGTCCACACCACATTCACTCAGCCTCTACATGCTGGGTTCAGGCCCTACAGGGGATTTGGTTCTACTGTGAGACTGTGTGATCCAAAATAATGTGTGTAGTATTAAAAGTATTAAAAATGCCTGCACATTCCCACATTGTAACACAATGATCTGTTTTATTAGCACATAATCCAGCTGCACAAAAGACATATCTGTATTTTAAAATTGCAGCAAATAAAAAGCTAATGATTTAAAAATATTGCCAAATACAAATCTAGTAAAAGGACGGTTCAAAAAAGGCTCCTAGAGGCAGGGCTGAGGTCATGCAAAGCTAAAAAAAAAAAGCTTCAACAATGAGAAACAAAGAAGAGGGTTGAGGTTTGCAAAAGACCATAAGGACTGGACCATAAAGACTGGAGTAAGGTCATCTTGTTTATAGAATAAAACATTTAAT
>NC_080715.1:42179152-42234152 GCF_019097595.1 Hemibagrus wyckioides
TCACACACACACACAAGCAGAAGTGTAAATTACAGAAACACACACACATACAGACACACCTGTTCACACACACACAAACAAGCAGAAGTGTAAATTACACACACATATACACATATACACACACACACAAGTAGAAGTGTAAATTACACACACATGCAGACACACACACACACATGCATATACACACACACAAGTGTAAATGACACACACACACTCACACAAACACACATACAGACACACCTGTTCACACACACACACACACAAGCAGAAGTGTAAATTACACACACACACTCACACAAGTAGAAGTGTAAATGACACACACACACACACACACACACGCAGAAGTGTAAATTACACACACACACACACACACACACAAGCAGAAGTGTAAATTACACACACACAGACACACACACATGCATACACACACACACAAGTAGGAGTGTAAATGACACACACACACTCACACAAACACACATACAGACACACCTGTTCACACACACACACACACACACACAAGTAGAAGTGTAAATGACACACACACACATACAAGCAGAAGTGTAAATTACACACGCACATGCACACAAACACATACAAACATACACACACATGCATACACACACAAAAACACAAGTAGAAGTGTAAATGACACACACACACACACACACATACAGACACACCTGCTCACACACACACACAAGTAGAAGTGTAAATGACACACACACACACACACACATACAGACACACCTGCTCACACACACACACAAGTAGAAGTGTAAATGACACACACACTCACACACGTAAATTTCACACCACATACACACACACACACACACACACATACATACACACACACACACACACACACACACTCTCCACATGAATATACAGTATTCTGTGAATTAAACCCAACATGTTCACATTGTTCAGTTTGTTTTTCTCTTTTATTTTAGATTTCTGTTATCTGACTCTGGATCCCAACACGACACATCCTCACCTCATTCTGTCTGAGAAGAACAGAGTGGTGAGGGACAGTGAGAGAGAGCAGCAGTACTCTGATCATCCAGAGAGATTTGACTCCTGGTGTCAGGTGTTGTGTAAGGAGAGTGTGTGTGGACGCTGTTACTGGGAGGTGGAGTGGAGCAGTGTGTTTGGTGTGTCCATATCAGTCTCATATAAAGACATCAGCAGGAAAGGACAGGGTAATGAGTGTGTGTTTGGACGCAACAATCAGTCCTGGAGTCTGTGGTGTTCTTCTTATTCTCTCATTTTCTATCACAACAACATTAAGACTGATCTCAGAGTTCCATCATCCTCCAGAATAGGAGTTTATGTGGATCGCAGTGCAGGAACTCTGTCCTTCTACAGCGTCTCTGACACCATGAAGCTCCTCCACAGAGTCCACACCACATTCACTCAGCCTCTACATGCTGGGTTCAGGCTCTACTGGAGTTTAGGTTCTTCATCTGTGAGATTGTGTGATCCAGAATAATGTGTGTAGTGTTTTGTATAAAATTTGCACATTACCACATTGTTACTCCATCATCTGTTTTACTAGCACACAATCCAGCTGCACAAAATACAGTCATTTTTATTTCTTAATTAAAACAGATAAGGCATTTTACACTGATTAAAAGTAAATGTTAAAAATGATCTCTCAGAAAAGAAACTAGTAAAATCTTAAAATGGAAATAATCAAATGATATCTTGTTTCATATGAAGCATCCTCTCATTAAATCACTAATAAACAGTAAGTTGGGTTTAAACAGTTACACAATTAAACAGTGGGTTTAATTTAACAGAAACATTTCTGACCACCAGACGGCGCTCACACACCACAATTACTACGTTCTCATGAAATGCACATGATCCACCACCACACTTCCGGTTCCATCGCTCTGAAGTCACTGGATACTTTGAATGGGTTTTGTGAGTTTTATCTACATATTCATCTACAGATTCATTTCCGTCTAAATAGTATTTTAATGAGCAAGAAATCTTCATCTTACATCAGGTAAGGAATAAAACAGGAAGAGGCATGAAGGTCCAGGAAAATAATGAGGTGGTGTGATGTGGCCCAACAGTATGCACTTTTAGTGATATCTCTCAGCAGTAAACAATGCAACATAAATGAAATAAGGTAATAAAGATTCATTTATTCAGATTTATATTTGCATTTATCAATAAATTACAAACTTTTTGTTCACGGAAAATTTGTATGCAGAACAAATGACACTGAAGTTCAGGTTACAGTGAAATATTTCTGCTTTATTGCCATCATTATCATCATGAACACAATGCAGTAGAGGTTTTATGTCTCACAGTGAGACACAGTCCTGCTGGAAATCCTGTCATGTGACTTTTAGTGAAGAGGATCACTCGGGTTGTGTTTTTGACACTGATGATGTTCTACACTGTAAAACCGAGCCTCCAGATAACAACTCTGATGTGTTTGTCTATTCACAGTTCTATCTGGTGTGTTGATTTTCACACATTATAACTTACAGAGAGAGAGAGAGAGAGAGGGTGCGTGTGTGTCTCTTACCTGGGGAACACATGGCACCAGGATGCACTATGGGCAGAAGGCGAGCCGGTGGAGGCAGTGTCCTGCTTTGGTCAGTGTTCTGCTGGGAAACCTTGGGTCCTGCCGTCCATGTGGATGTTCCTTTGACCTGTACCACCTACCTAAGCATTGTTGCAGACCATGTACACCCTTTCATTGAAACGATATTCCCTGATGGCTGTGGCCTCTTTCAGCAGGATAATGCACCGTGCCACAAAGCAAAAATGGTTGAGGAATGGTTTGATGACCACAACAACCAGTTTGAGGTGTTGACTCCGCCTCCAAATTCCCCAGATCTCAATCCAATCCAGCGTCTGTGGGATGTTCTGGACAAACAAGTCCCATCTCAGATGCTGAACATCTTGGTGTCAGATACCACAGCACACCTTCAGGGATCTAGTGGATGTCTCGATGGGTCAGGACTGTTTTGGTAAAAAATGGCAGACCAGCACAATATTAGGCAGGTGATCATAAGGTTATGGCTGATCTGAGAGAGAGAGAGAGAGAGAGAGAGAGAGAGTTTGAGGATAAACTTCAAAAAAACTCATTAGAATTTAATTATGTATTCATGAACTGAACACCTCTTGACCAATCAGTATTTAGAGTGCAGCAGCACCGAATCTTGGCTTCCCTTTATTGTGGAAATAAATGTCTTGAAAAACAACACATTTGTGTGTGTGTGTGTGTGTTTGTGTTTACATACTTTCTAGAAAATCTTCTGAAGGTAAATTCATCCACACTGCTGTAATGAGACAAATCAGAGGTGGAATAATACACAGTGATCAGATTGTGATTTAAAATAAACACAGCATTTAGACTATAAATGATCAGTGCACAATGATTAAGTATTGAACTTGTGTAAGTGTAACTGCATTATCTTTCAGCTGATCCTGTAGCTGTGATTATGTGACGTTCAGCTAAATCCTATTAATCCATTTCTGTGTATCTGGGGAAAAATGTAGTTCCTCTCACCATATGAAGGGATTTTGTTGAAGAATTGCTTTTTCATGTCTGAGAGATAATTCCTCACTCTGTCAAATGAGAGATGTTGATGGACAGCGATGCTGGAGGAGTCGTCATGTTCAGGTAAAGCAGAGCGAGACTGGATACAGAATCCACTAATATAAAGTTAATCATTCGTTAGTCATCTATTAATTATGCAGTAGCTCGGATGTTGATGGTGTCAGAGTTTTAAGTTTTATGTGTGTGTGTCATTTGCCCTGATTGACATGAGGTAGCAAAGCTCCAAGCACCATCTCCCTCAAACCTTTTATAAAATACCACAACCAACAATTCCAAATTTCAGTTTATTTATGGATGTCATTCTTTTTACGTTATTTATAGATGTCTGACCATTTAGAGTTAAATTTAGTTACAATAACAGTCGTTCCCTCACCAGCCTCTTTTTTCCTTTATCTTAAAGTTAATAAGGTGTTAAAAAATGTGCTGTTGTGCAACAGTGAAACTCCAAAGAACCGTAAACTCGTCTGTCCCGCAGCTTCACCTCAGACACTGGAGACTACTTCCGTCATGTCAACTGAATGACTCTCTGTGGATGAGCCATTACTATAGAAACCATAACATATTAGAGTGACTGCACTGATATAAATCTCCAATACTGCCAGAGCTGCTGTGCTAGAGAATTAATCAACACCTTCTGACCAATCGGCATCCAGAATTCAACAGCTCAGTATATACACTACGTTCATACAATGGTACCTGTGTGTAAAAGTAACAAATAAACAAACACAGATTACTCATGCACGGATCCACAAGGCAAGGGAGTGGGACACACTGGACGAGATCTAGGAAGGAGCTGATGGACACCCCAAATACTGCTCCCCCAAAGTACATGCCAGTTACGACAACCACAGAGATCAAGATGGTGCCTCATGCAAAACATCCTGGTGGTGCAGCAAAGGAGGAAGGAAGGTGTCCTCTACAAACTTCTAAGTCTCTGAGAGTCAATCCTGCAGCAGACATTACCAGTGGAGACACCAGATTAGACTCAGGGCCCGCAACTGGAGCTCCTGCCAACATGGGGACCTCAGCAGAGAGACATCAGATGAGATCCAATCCATCTCTAGACCCACTCCAGGTGACTGATCAGCTATGTGTGCAACATCAGGAGATGAAAATATCAGAATATCAAGGGTATGAGGAGAAGTGAACTTTAACTCTTACTTCACCAACAGCTTGGTTCAAGTCAGTCCATATCACCCGCAGTCAGAAGAACATGTGGAAGAATTCAGCCAAACTCTCAAAAACATGTTCAGAAAGTTCATCTTTGACACCAGTAAGAACAGGAATAAAATGTTGCCCCAAGCTTCTACAGTTTTCACCCTTTGAGTTGGTGTCTAGCTGGTCTGTCTAAGTCCCACTGGACCTGTTACAGAGCTGGGATGTGCAAAGAGCATCTGCTGATGGAGAGCATTGTCCAGTATGTACTGCAGATGAGTTACACTGTAACCCATATGTCAGACACATTGAATACCAGTGTGGAGAGAAGGTGCTGCCATTGCTGCCATCATCTAAAAGCAAAGTGGCTACGTCTCTACACCATCAACAGGGAAATGAGAGCAGTCACGTAGACCACCCAGTCAGGTTTACCACCCAGACACAGGTAAGGAAAGCTGAATCTACATCATCAAACCTCATCAAGGATTAACAAGAGAAGATTCCTGATGGGAAGAAGGCCTGGATCTTCAGGATACTTTAAAAATATATATTTTAAAGATATACAGTGACTTGGAATATATTGTTGATTTGTAATATTTGAAGTTTATCAACGAGGGTGAAAAATTTGCTGGAGGAGTCAGTAGGCAAACAACTGCAGAAAAATTAAGATCCATCCTGTTTTTTATGGAATGAATCCTAATAACTGTAGCAGCTACATGGTTATATATTTATGCACCGAAGGGAGATGAAATGGTTAACAGAGGAGTGTTCATAACCTGTCTGTGTTTGTGCTCCTCCCCCTCTCTTGCTCACTGTCTCTCTCTCTCTCTCTCTCTCTCTCTCTAATACACACACACGCAAACATACATACACACATACAGAACCAGGAAGTAACTCCTCATTCCGGAGAAAACAAATCTGGTCTCTCTCCATGTGTGAGTTTCAGAAAATGGCTGAGGCCAGTATTTCAGTAGATCAGGATCAGTTCATCTGTCCAGTGTGTCTGGATCTCCTGAAGGATCCGGTGACTATCCCCTGTGGTCACAGTTTCTGTAAGGTGTGTATTAATGGCTGCTGGGATCAGGAGGATCAGAAGGGTGTCTACAGCTGTCCTCAGTGCAGAGACACTTTCACTCCAAGGCCTGTTCTACGCAGAAACAACATGCTGGCTGAAGTGGTGGAGAAACTGAAGAAGACTGAAGTCCAAGCTGCTTCTCCTGCTCACTGTTACGCTGGACCTGGAGATGTGGAGTGTGATTTCTGCACCGGGAGAAAACACAAAGCCGTCAAGTCCTGTCTGATGTGTCTGGCCTCCTTTTGTGAAACTCATCTGAAATCTCACTATTTACTCAACTAAGTTCCTGGATTGAAAAAACACACATTAACTGAAGCCTCAGGAAATCTACAAGAGAAGATCTGCTCTGAACATGATAAAGTGCTGGAGATCTACTGTCGTACTGATCAAAGATGTATTTGCTCTTTGTGCATGTTGGATAAACATAAAGGCCATGACGCTGTATCAGTTGCAGCAGGAAGAGCTGAGAAACAGCTCAATGATATTTCTCATTTAGATTTAGCAGCTTTGGTCAGTTACAAGATTGAACTTGTGATTGAAGAGTTAAGTAAAGTAAATGTATTAAGTAAATGTATCTTTATTCAGCGTTCATCATAATCAGATCAGATGAGTGTACCTTCACTCGGCCAACAGCCATTTTACAACTTAAACTAGTCCAAACAAGACAGAAAACAGGAGGGAAATTTAACTCTTTAACTGCTGTTAATATTTATCCTCACATCATTTATAACCTTATGAATATAACTGATGTGTTCAGAGTGAGTTAAAGGAGGATCAGATGAAATTCCAGCAGAGAATCCAGGAGAAGCAGAAGAAGGTGCAGGAGCTGAAACAGACTGTGAACACTATAAAGGTGAGCAGTGAGCAGAGACAGAGCTGCTCCTAGAAACACACACAACATGGACAACCAGTCATTTAGAGTCCCAGTAAGAGAGGGAATGATAGATGAGATTTAAATCTTCTGTGTGTGTGTGTGTGTGTGTGTGTGTGTCCTAACAGCTCAGTGCACAGACAGCAGTAGATGATAGTGAGAGGATCTTTGCTGAGATGATCAGCTCCATGGAGAAAAAGCGCTCGGAGGTGACGGAGCTGATCAGAGCTCAGGAGAAGGCTGAACTGAGTCCAGCTGAACGACTCCTGGATCAACTGGAGCAGGAGATTGCTGATCTTCAGAGGAGAGTCACTGAGCTGGAGCAGCTTTCACACACACACGATCACATCCATTTCCTCCAGGTAACACTCACTGTCTGATCTACAGAGCCAGCTGTTCCTCACACACTCTCTAAAACACCTGTCATTAAAGCAGCAATAAATGTCCCTGTCTGACATCACAAGTGTGTCTTTCATTTCATTTCTTCTCTGTAGGCTTTAGCTTCTGGATGTCAGTCTCCTCAATTAAAAAGACCAGAGTTTGACACGTCCAGCATCACTGTCCCTCAACATCTGTCATTTGATGGAGTGAGGAATTCTCTCTCAGATCTGAAGAAGAGACTGGAGGAATTCTGTGAGGAGGAATTCAACAAAATCCCTCCACATGGTAAGAGGAGCTGCTCCTGCTGGAGAAACACAATGATGGACGTCTTTACTCGCTCTGTGAAGTGTTATTTCTTAGCCATGCTCCTGCTTACTTTTCTGCAGCCAGTTTGCTCACCTGACACTTTGAAGTAAAATATTTAATTCAATTCAATTCAATTCAATTTTATTTGTATAGCGCTTTTAACAAAGAGCACTTGTACTGGAGTACAAGGTTATGGGATGTATTAAATGTATGCCAGGCTAAAAAGATAAGTCTTTATTCTACGTTTGAACTGGGAGACTGTGTCTGAGCCCCGAGGAAGGCTATTCCAAAGTTTAGGAGCTAAATACGAAAACGCTCTAACCCCTTTTGTGTATTTTGATATTCTGGGAAATACCAGATGTCTGTTAGTGATCTTAAAGAGCATGGTGGAGAGTGACCATTCTCCGCTGTCCATCGACGGATCCTCGGTGGAGATCGTCAAGAGCACCAAATTCCTTGGTGTCCATCTGGTGGAGAACTTCACCTGGTCACTCAACACCAGCTCCATCACCAAGAAAGCCCAGCAGCGCCTCTACTTCCTAAGGAGGCTGAGGAAAGCCCATCTCCCTTCCCCCATCCTGACTGTGTTCTACAGAGGGACCATGGAGAGCATCCTGAGCAGCTGCATCACTGCCTGGTTTGGGAACTGCACCGTCTCAGACCACAAGACCCTTCAGGGGACAGTGAGGACAGCTGAAAAGATCATTGGAGTCTCTCTCCCCTCTATCACAGAAATTTACACCGCACGCTGCATCCGCAAAGCCAACAGCGTTGTGGCTGACCCCACACACCCCTCACACACACTCTTACACACCCCACACACCCCTCACACACACTCTTACACACCCCACACCCCCCCCACACACACTCTTACACACCCCACACACCCCTCACACACACTCTTACACACCCCACACACCCCTCACACACACTCTTACACACCCCACACACCCCTCACACACACTCTTACACACCCCACACACCCCTCACACACACTCTTACACACCCCACACACCCCTCACACACACTCTTACACACCCCACACACCCCTCACACACACTCTTCACCCTCCTGCCATCTGGAAAGAGGTACCGGAGCATTCGGCCCTCACAACCAGACTGTGTAACAGTTTCTTTACTCAAGCCATCAGGCTCCTCAACACCCTGGACTGAACTGTTCTACACTCTCTCACACAAACACACACACACTCTCACTCAGGACTGAACTGTATACAACTCTCTGTCTCTCTCACACAGATACACACACACACTCTCTCTTGACTGTGTGGACACACACACACACGCACACACATAATTTATATTGTTCATTACTTATTGCACTACCTCTACCTGTCATCCGCTGCTATAGTCATATTTATGTTTATTTCTATTTGCACTACCTCAACCGCTGCTGTGTATTTTTGCACAATATTTTTGCACAATACTTTTTTACATCATTTCACTTTATCTTATTTTATTTCACTTACATTCCATTACACATGTTCTTTTCTTTCTTTTCGGTGCTAAGTGTCCTGTGTTCTTTTGTGTTGACTTTCTTGTATTTATTGCCTTTTGTCTTGTCTATGCTCTGTTTGCACCTAGCTGCACACTGTGCACTTTACGTGGCTAAGACAAACTTCTGTCCTAGCTCTGTGGTGTTGTTGCATGTTTATGTAGCACCAGGTCCTGGAGAAACGTTGTTTCATTTCACTATGTACTGAATCTTGAATCTTGAATCTTGAATTGAAGAATCTTCTTGAATCTTGAATCTTGAATTGAAGAATCTTCTTGAATCTTGAATCTTGAATTGAAGAATCTTCTTGAATCTTGAATTGAAGTAGTGCTAATTTATAGTCAATTCTAAGCTTAACGGGTAGCCAGTGCAGGGATGATAATATTGGGGTTATATGATCATACTTTCTTGATCTGGTAAGAACTCTGGCAGCTGCATTCTGGACTAACTGTAGCTTGTTTATTGAAGATGCAGGACAACCACCTAGTAATGCATTACAGTAGTCCAGTCTGGAGGTCATGAGTGCATGAAATAGTTTTTCTGCATCAGATACAGATAAAATGTTCCTAAGCTTGGCAATATTTCTAAGATGGAAGAAGGCTGTTTTTGTAATATTGGAAATATGATTTTCAAAGGACAAGTTGCTGTCTAATATTACGCCCAGGTCTTTCACTGTTGAGCTAGTAGTAACAGTACATCCTTCTAAATGCAAGCTGAATTGCGAGAGCTTCTGTGTACGGGTTTTTGGACCAATAAGTAATATCTCTGTCTTATCAGAATTTAGTAATAGAAAATTATTGGTCAGCCAATCTTTAATATCTTTAACACACTCAGTTAATCTAAACAAATTCGATATTTCATCTGGTTTCGATGAGATATATAACTGGGTGTCATCGGCATAACAATAGAAACTAATCCCATGCCTTCTAATGATGTTACCCAATGGAAGCCTGTATACTGCAAAAGGAGAGGTCCTAAAACTGACCCTTGTGGGACCCCGTATTTCACTGGCACTACACTGGACAATTCTCCATTTAAATCTACAAAATGGTATCGATCAGATAGGTAGGATCTAAAGCATTTTAATGCCTGTCCCTGCATACCTGTGTGATTTTGTAGGCGGTCTATGAGAATGTTATGATCTATAGTGTCGAATGCAGCACTAAGATCAAGCAGGACTAATATGAAGATGCAGCCTTGGTCTGAAGCTAAAAGCAAGTCACTTGTGATTTTTACTAGTGCAGTTTCTGTATTGTTTTCCTGTAGGAAGGAGCATAATTGAGCTGACACCACCTTATCTAATATTTTAGATATGAACGGAAGGTTTGAAATCAGTCTGTAATTTGATAATTCATTAGGGTCTAATTTAGGTTTCTTAAAGAGGCTTAATAACTGCTAACCTGAGAGATTTTGGGACATGACCTAGATTTAACAATGAGTTAATAACATTGAGCAGAGTCTGGGGAAGAAGAGGCTTTAGCTATATGTAACAACTCTTTTAGTAATCTAGTTGGAATTGGATCTAACAAACATGTTGTGATTTGCCATGGTGATAAGTTTAAATAGATAGATACTTTATTCATCCCAAAGGGAAATTCACAAGGTTTTCACATATCCCAGCTTATTAAGAAGCTGGGGTCAGAGTGCAGGGTCAGCCATGATACGGCACCCCTGGAGCAGGGAGGGTTAAGGGCCTTGCTCAAGGACCCAACAACGGTAGCTTGGCAGTACTGATGTTCAAACCCCCAACCTTCCAATCAGTGGCCCAGAGCCTTAACTGTGTGAGCCACCACTTCCGTTAGGGCAGCTCTTCCTGCCCTATACTAGTAAAGCATTGTAGCTTTAAATGTGGAGCTTTAGGCTGGACTGGATCACAGGATACTGTCAGAGGATGAACATCCAATATTTTGTTCCTGAGACTATCAATTTTGTCAGTGAAGAAATTCATAAAGTCCTCACTACTAAACTGTGATGAAACACTCTCTCCAGATATCTGAGGGTTTGTTCGTTTGGCCACTGTACTAAATAAGAATCTGGGATTGTTTTGGTTTATTTCTATCAGATTGCTCAGATGCTCAGCAGCTTTTAGAGCCTGTCTATAGCTGGACAAACTTTAAACGCAATTCTAAAAACTTCTAATTTGGTTTTTCTCCACTTTCGCTCGAGGTTATGGGTTGCTCTCTTGAGGGTGTGAGTATGACTATTGTACCATGGTGCAGGTGTTTTATCTCTGACCTTTTTTAGTCGGATGGGGGCAACAGTGTCTAGTGTGCTGGTAAAAATAGTGCCTATGCTGTTGGTTACTTCAACTAAGTCATCTGCATTTAGGGGTCTAGTAGGAAGTTGAGACAGATCTGGCAGATTGCTTGTGAATCTGATTTGAAATGAATAAACTGACTGTATCACTTTCAACTGTTTCCATCTTTTACACAACCTGATGATGCTTTTTGTCTTCATTTCCATTTTTCTCTCCACAGCTGCAGCAGTTCAGATCATTTCACCACCAGAGCCACAGAGCAGAGAAGAGTTTCTGAAATGTACATCTAACACACACACACACACACACATACACACATACATACACACACACACACATACACACATACATACACAAACAAGCACACATATGTAAATTACAAACCACACACACACACACACATACACACTCTTCACATGAATATACAGTATTGTGTGAATTAATCCCAACATGTTCACATTGTTCAGTTTGTTTTTCTCTTTTATTTTAGATTTCTGTTATCTGACTCTGGATCCCAACACGACACATCCTAACCTCATTCTGTCTGAGAAGAACAGAGTGGTGAGGGACAGTGAGAGAAAGCAGCAGTACTCTGATCATCCAGAGAGATTTGACTCCTACAGACAGGTGTTGTGTAAGGAGAGTGTGTGTGGACGCTGTTACTGGGAGGTGGAGTGGAGCAGTGGTGTTGGTGTGGACATATCAGTCTCATATAAAGACATCAGCAGGAAAGGACGGGGTTATGAGTGTGGGTTTGGATTCAACAATCAGTCCTGGAGTCTGTGGTGTTCTTCTTCTTCTCTCTCTTTCTATCACAACAACATTCACTGATCTCAGAGTTCCATCATCCTCCAGAATAGGAGTTTATGTGGATCACAGTGCAGGAACTCTGTCCTTCTAAAGCGTCTCTGACACCATGAAGCTCCTCCACAGAGTCCACACCACATTCACTCAGCCTCTATACGCTGGATTTAGGCTCTACTGGTGGTCAGGTTCTCCATCTGTGAGATTGTGTGATCCAGAATAATGTGTGTAGAGTTTTGTGTAAAATTCCTGCACATTACCACATTGTTACTCCATCATCTGTTTTACTAGCACACAATACAGCTGTACAAAATACAGTCATTTTTATTTTGTAATAAAAATGTCATTTTACACTGATTAAAAAAAGGAAATGTTAAAACTAGTAAAATTAACAAAAAAAGATCAAATGATATCTTGTGACTTTAGCACTGTAAAGTTCTATCTGTTTGTTTCATATGAAGCATCCTCTCATTAAATCACTAATAAACAGTAATAAAGCCAGTACAGTACAACATTTTAAACCTGTTAGGATCACACTCTAGAAAAATAAAAGATCAACTTTTTAATTCATTTGATTTTTCTGCTTGTGTTCTGGATGTAAAATACACATTCACTTTGTAAAGTCTGAAGTTGTTTCTAAACCCTGAAATTTCACTGTAAAGCATTTAACAATCTTTAAACTACATTAAATCATACAGTAGATGATTGGTTAAAGCTTCCTCTGTTGTGTTCATCCCATATTCAGCCTGGATGATGATTGGCTGGCAGACAGAACCTTATAAATCCAAGTTTATCTCTGAGTTTTAGAGAAAAAGATCAGACCACAGGAGAACGGTGTGAACTGGGTGTCAATATCAGTCTCATATAAAGAGATCAGAAGGAAAGGAAGTCGTAATGAATGTGGGTTTAATTTAACAGAAACATTTCACTTTCTGACCACCAGACGGCGCTCACACACCACTTTTAAATTACTACATTCTCATGAAATGCACATGATCCACCACCACACTTCCGGTTCCATCGCTCTGAAGTCACTGGATACTTTGAATGGGTTTTGTGAGTTTTATCTACATATTCATCTACAGATTCATTTCCGTCTAAATAGTATTTTAATGAGCAAGAAATATTCATCTTACATCAGGTAAGGAATAAAACAGGAAGAGGCATGAAGGTCCAGGAAAATAATGAGGTGGTGTGATGTGGCCCAACAGTATGCACTTTTAGTGATATCTCTCAGCAGTAAACAATGCAACATAAATGAAATAAGGTAATAAAGATTCATTTATTCAGATTCATATTTGCATTTATCAATAAATTACAAACTTTTTGTTCACGGAAAATTTGTATGCAGAACAAATGACACTGAAGTTCAGGTTACAGTGAAATATTTCTGCTTTATTGCCATCATTATCATCATGAACACAATGCAGTAGAGGTTTTATTTCTCACAGTGAGACACAGTCCTGCTGGAAATCCTGTCATGTGTCTTTTAGTGAAGAGGATCACTCGGGTTGTGTTTTTGACACTGATGGTGTTCTACACTGTAAAACCGAGCCTCCAGATAACAACTCTGATGTGTTTGTCTATTTACAGTTCTATCTGGTGTGTTGATTTTCACACATAATAACTTACAGAGAGAGAGAGAGAGCGAGAGAGAGAGAGAGAGAGAGAAAGAGAGAGAGAGAGACTAGAAGTTCACATGATTACATAATAGAGTTCGAGGATAAACTCCAGAATTTAATTAATATTTTTCATATTTGACTCGTATTTCATATCTGATTAGTGTGTGTGTGTGTGTGTGTGTGTGTGTGTGTACATCTAGGAAATCTAGTAAATCGTTTTGAGTTTTTGGCTCTGAATCTGCGTCGATTTTAAATGTATGATTTAACACACTTCATGCAAAGAAAAGAAACAGTGGGAAATGGAAAGCAAAAATCAGAAATGACGTAAAATGAAACCCTCCATGTGACTGTTAAAGAAGAGCGTTATACATTCAATTAAAACATAGTCTTTGTCTACATTGATCAATCAAAGTTCATATCTAGGCTGCACTAAAATATAGATCACTTTGTTCCTTATACATTTAAAGAAAAATCCCCCAAAATATCATGATTTATTAATATTACTTTAAATATCCATAATTTAAACTTATTGCTTTATTCTTTCTAGAAGACACTTGGCGTCATGAAAAACTGAACCGTCTTTAACATTTTTGCTGGAAAATTTCACTAGAGTCTGACAGTTTGTCTTATAATGAATGTAATATAATATTAACAATATTTATTCATTATGAGTTGTATGATTTCTCTGGCATACCAATGTTGGAGCTCTTCGTTCTCCAGCATTTTTTTTAGACGTAACACTCATGAGCCGTTACTATAGAAACGCTAATAATTTGGTGCCTGTGGATCTGAAACCCTGACAACTGTTTCAGTCCACACAGTAAATCCAGGATATAGAGGCTGAGTGAATGTGGTGTTGACTCTGTGGAGGAGCTTCATGGTGTCAGAGACGCTGTAGAAAGACAGATTTCCTGCCCTGTGATCCACATAAACTCCTATTCTGGACGGTGTCGGAACTCCGAACTCAGCCTTAATGGTGTTGTGACAGAAACAGAGAGGATGCCGAGAACACACCAGACTCCAGGACTGATCATTGTAGCTGAAATAATTTTATTAACATTCGATTAACGCAGCGCGCATTTTCTGTTTGACCCTTGGCTTTGCCCATAGTTTGGGAAATGGGAGATGCAGCAGCAAACCGAAATTGAGAAAGAAAAACGTCTTCTTTATATATAGAACGATGTCTGATGGTTCTGTCGACAAAGTTTGCATTTATTGTCGATGTGAATTAAGTTATCACCGCATCACGTTGAGTTTAAAATATCACTTGATCTCATGGTGGTTTATTAGCCTTAGGTGCGGCCAGTTGCCTGCTGGGCTACGGATCCTGACCTGTGTGGCAGGGAACTAGCAGGTGATGCCATAAAAAAGTTTGTTAAAGCTGAATCTCATAAAAATCAAAAATAAATAAAAAAGATATAAGAAATGATATTCTATGATGTTTCTATTGTAAGGATCTGTCTGTTTCTAATTAAGCAATCTCTTAATCTTAATAAATGATTAATAATCAGTAGTGTTAGCACAGAATGACATTTTGGCTTACTTAGAATATAATATTATCATATATATATATATATATATATATATATATATATATATAGCCTGTTGTTGTAATCTGGTAAAAATGGTTAGTGAACATTTCACCCTGAACTGTGACATGTTGAGGCAGGTGAACACACACACACACACAGAAGAAGAGTAAAAGAGTGAAAGAGAGAGTTGTTTTGCAGATTGTTCATCACTCCATGTCTTCCAGGTCCAGTCTGCCGAGGGTGAGGCAAGCATGATGAAAATAACACAGGTGGCAGTTTGCAAGTCTTTAAATAAAAGCTTTTTCTGTGCTCATGGTGGCTGGTGGGCTGGACTGTCTAAAGTGTTTTTGTTCCCAGGGAAAAAATGTGACACCAGTAAGAACTGGAATAAAATGTTGCCCCAAGCTTCAATAGTTTTCACTCTTTGAGTTGGTGTCTGTTTGGTCTGAACAAAAACTAAATGGATTATATTTTTGAACTGGAGGGAGATGAAATGGTTAACAGAGGAGTGTTCAAAAGCTGTCTGTGTTTATGCTCCTCCTCCCTCTTTCTCTCTCTCTTTCTCACACACACACACAGAATCAGGAAGTAACTTTTCATTACAAAAAGAAACTGATCTCGTGCACTCTCTGAGTTCAGGAAAATGGCCGAGGCCAGTATTTTAGTAGATCAGGATCGGTTCATCTGTCCAGTGTGTCTGGATCTCCTGAAGGATCCGGTGACTATCCCCTGTGGTCACAGTTTCTGTAAGGTGTGTATTAATGGTCACTGGGATCAGGAGGATCAGAGTGGAGTCTATAGCTGTCCTCAGTGCAGAGACACTTTCACTCCAAGGCCTGTTCTACGCAGAAACAACATGCTGGCTGAAGTGGTGGAGAAACTGAAGAAGACTGAAGTCCAAGCTGCTTCTCCTGCTCACTGTTACACTGGACCTGGAGATGTGGAGTGTGATTTCTGCACCGGGAGAAAACACAAAGCTGTCAAGTCCTGTCTGATGTGTCTAGCTTCTTTCTGTGAAACTCATCTCAAAACTCATTATGAAGTTCCTGCTTTGAAAAAACATACACTAGTTGAAGCCTCAACAAATCTACAAGAGAAGATCTGCTCTGAACATGATAAAGTGCTGGATATCTACTGTCGTACTGACCAAAGATGTATTTGCTCTTTGTGCATGTTGGATAAACATAAAGGCCACAACGCTGTATCAGTTGCAGGAGGAAGAGCTGAGAAACAGGTTGTAACTCATCCCTGCAATATTTCTCATTTCAATTTAAATTCAATTCAATTTAAAGTGTTTATTGTCATGTGCACCAAAACTATGTAAAAATATAAACACACACACATTATATATATATATATATATATATATATATATATATATATATATATATATATATAGACTATGTAAATATAGAAAAATAGATTATGTATACCTGTGTAAGTGCCAGTGTACAATATTGACTTATGTGCAAAACAATAGTACAGTAACATGTTCAAATTGAATGCAACTGTAGATAATAATAGCAGCAGCAGTATCATTAACAATGTGCAAATGAAATGCACCTATTTGATAAAAATAGCAGCAGTAACAACAAATGTGCAAAATGAGAAGGAGCAGTTTAGTCCAACTAATCTATAAGACTAGTCTATGTCCTTTGGGTACCTGTTTAAAAGTTTAATGGCTGAGAAAAAAGAAAGAATCCCTTGATCTGGAAGTTCTGCATTTCACACTATTGTACCTCTGACCTGAGGGTAGGAGTGTGAACAGTCTATTTTGGTGGTGTGTGGGGTCCTTAAGGATAGAAGCAGCTCTCCTGTGGACTTTGCTGTGGTATATGGTCTGCAGAGCGGGCAGTGGAGTCCTGATGATCTTCTCAGCAGTCTTCACCACTGTCTGCAAATGTTTTCAGTCCCTCACACGGTGATGGAGTTGGTCAAGATGCTCTCAACAACACAGCGTTAGACGTTATTGAGGATCTTAGGTGACATGCCAAACTTCCTCAGCCTCTTCAGGAAGTACAGTCACTGTTGTGCCTTCTTAACCTTCTTTGAGTGTCCAGGTGAGGTCCTCGCTGATGTGGACCCCCATGTACTTAAAGCTACTTAACCTCTCCACTTCAAGCTCTCAGATAAACAGTGGCTGGTTAGTTCTCCTCTCCTTCCTTATGTCTAATATCATCTCCTTTGTCTTGTCTGTGTTGATGGTGAATTTGTTGTCCTCACACCATGTCACAAGACTGACCACCTCCCTCCTGTAGGCTGCTTTGTCCCCACCAATGATCTGTCCTATCATTGTGGTGTCATCAGCAAACATCAGGATGATGTTGTCCGTGTGGGACATGACACAGTTACGTGTGAACATTGTGTAGAGGATGGGACTGAGAACACACCCCTGTGGGGTGCCAATGTTTATGATTTTGGCTGAGATCCTTTTACCAATCCTGACAGACTGTGGTATGCCAGTCAGAAATTCCAGGAGCCAGTCGAAGAGTGTGGGGTGTAGTCCAGTGTGGGTGATTTTTTAGGAGGGATGACCGTGTTAAAGGTGGAAGTGTAGTCGATAAAGAGCATTGTGATATAGGTGTCCTTATCTTCCAGACGAGAGAGGAAAATATACAGGGCAGTGGCAATGGCGCCTGAGGTGGACCTGTTGGGCCGGTAAGCATACTGCAGGGGGACCAATGTGTCCAGTATGCTGCTCTGAATGTCGGCAAGTGTGTTCATGATTGTGGAGTTGTGTTTTTTTTTGTTGTGGTCTTGAAGCAGGTGGGTATGGTGCTCTGACTTCTTTAACTGAGGTTAAAGAAGGAAGTGAGTACATCAGCCAGCTCTGTAGCACAATCATTGAGAGCCTGCCATGGAATGTTGTCTGGCCCTGCTGACTTACAGGGGTTGATCTTCCTCAGTGCTTTGTGTACCACAGCTGATGATACAGTAAGAGGGAAGAAGTGTGGTTGGGTGGTGCCAGTGTGTCAGTGCCACCTCTGTGTTGTTGCTGGAGTTCTTGAAGTGGGTGTAGAAGGTGTTGAGATCATCTAGCAGGCTGTCTGAGGGGCTGATAGCAGTGCTCGTGCTGGTTCTTTAGTCTGTGATGTGCTGCCGGCCTTGAACCATCCGCTCGGCATCAACAGTAGAGTAGAAACTATCCAGTTTCTCTCCATACTCTAAAGGCTGTTGATTTAAAGTCAAAATCGAAGTCAAAAGAGCTTTGTCACTTCAACCATATATAGCTGATAGCTACACAGAATGAAAACAAAGTACAGATGATGCAGACAAACATAGAACTAAACTAAACTATTTCTACAAGGTGCATTTAGCAGCTTTGTTCAGCTACAAGATTTTACTTGTGATTATACAGTTAAGTAAAGTAAATACACTACTCACCAAAAGTTAAGGATTTCGGGTAAAATTTCAGGATGCACCTAAAATGCACTATAACCTTTACAGGTGAAATTAATTTGACCTTCTCTACACTTTTGAATGCACATGTCCAACTGTTCAGTGTTTCAGTACTTTTTGCAGAACTTGCTGTTCTCTATCACGGTGCTTAACGGCAAAATTCACAACTGGTGTTTGATCCATGAATCGACCAATAAATTTTCTGGTTCAATTAGAATTGGTATTTAAACAGTCCTCTTCATCATGCTGTTCACATTTTGACATCATGAGACCAAGACCACACCTAACAACTGATCAACAGAACCTCGCCATTGTGAGGCTTCAAACAGGATGTTCTCAGAGGGAAGTGGCCACTGAGCTTAGAGTGTCACAGAGTGCCATCAGCAGGTTGCGACAGAGATACAGAGAGACTGGAAGAGTCACAGAAAGGCATAGAAGTGGTCGTCCTTTGGCCACATCCCACGTTGATGAACGCTTCATTATGAACAGTGCCCTGCGGAACCGGATGATGAACGCCACTCAACTCCAGGAACATTTAAGGGAGGTGAGAGGAACCCAAGTGTCACGTCAGACCATTCAAAACCGTTTACATCTGCGTGGTCTGCGTGCTAGATGACCTGCAAGGGTACCTGACCACACCACCAGACACAGGCATCGGGCCAGGGAGCATTTACACTGGACGAGGGACCAGTGGGCCTCAGTGCTGTTCTCTGATGAAAATCGATTCACATTCAGCAGAAATGATGGCCGCCAACGATGTTTTCGACATTTCATCTTCATGGACAACAATGCTCCAGCTCATCAAGGTCGCATCATTATTGAATGGCTGCTGGAGGCTGGGGTACCTCAAATGGAGTGGCCTGCACTTTCTCCAGACCCGAATCCCATAGAAAACCTATGGGATCAGCTGAGTCGCTGTGTAGAGGCTCGTAACCCTGAACCCCAGAACCTCAATGACCTGAGGGCCGCCCTTCAAGAAGAGTGGAATGCCATTCCTCAGCAGGCAATAAGTCGACTCGTGAACAGCATGAGACGTCGTTGTCAAGCTGTAATTGATGGTCAAGGGCACATGACAGATTATTGAGACATTGAGATTTTTTGTTGTGGTATACCCACCACTGTTCTTGGTTTTTGTTTCAATGAATTGTTTGAGATGAGGAAATCACCACTGCAGCTTCTACTTAAATGCCCGACTTTCATGATATAATATCACTGTAGCATGAAATTTTTACATTTTCCATAAATTTCACCCAAAAGCCAAATATCCTTAACTTTTGGTGAGTAGTGTATGTTAAATAAATGTACATTTACTCAGCATTCGTGATAAACAGATCAGATGAGTGACCCTTCACTCGGCCAAAAGCAATGTTACAATTTAAACCAGTCAAAATAATACAGAAAACAGGAGTGAACTTTAACTCTTTAACTGCCCTTGATATTTAGGCTGAAATCATTTATAACCTTATGTATATAACTGATGTGTCCTCAGAGTGAGTTAAAGGAGGAGCAGATGAAATTCCAGCAGAGAATCCAGGAGAAGCAGAAGAAGGTGCAGGAGCTGAAACAGACTGTGAACACTATAAAGGTGAGCAGTGAGCAGAGACAGAGCTGCTCCTAGAAACACACACAACATGGACAACCAGTCATTTAGAGTCCCAGTAAGAGAGGGAATGATAGATGAGATTTAAATCATCTGTGTGTGTGTGTGTGTGTGTGTGTGTGTGTGTGTGTGTGTGTGTGTGTGTGTGTGTGTGTGTGTGTGTGTCCTAACAGCTCAGTGCACAGACAGCAGTAGATGACAGTGAGAGGATCTTTACTGAGATGATCAGCTCCATGGAGAAAAAGCGCTCGGAGGTGATGGAGCTGATCAGAGCTCAGGAGAAGGCTGAACTGAGTCCAGCTGAACGACTCCTGGATCAACTGGAGCAGGAGATTGCTGATCTTCAGAGGAGAGTCACTGAGCTGGAGCAGCTTTCACACACACATGATCACGTCCATTTCCTCCAGGTAACACTCACTGTCTGATCTACAGAGCCAGCTGTTCCTCACACACTCTCTAAAACACCTCTCATTAAAGCAGCAATAAATGTCCCTGTCTGACATCACAAGTGTGTCTTTCATTTCATTTCTTCTCTGTAGGCTTTAGCTTCTGGATGTCAGTCTCCTCCAATTAACAGACCAACTTTTGACATGTCCAGCATCACTGTCCCTCAACATCTGTCATTTGATGGAGTGAGGAATTCTCTCTCAGATCTGAAGAAGAGACTGGAGGAATTCTGTGCGGAGGAATTCAACAAAATCCCTCCACATGGTAAGAGGAGCTGCTCCTGCTGGAGAAACACAATGATGGACGTCTTTACTCGCTCTGTGAAGTGTTATTTCTTAGCCATGCTCCTGCTTACTTTTCTGCAGCCAGTTTGCTCACCTGACACTTTGAAGTAAAATACTGATTTCAAATGAATAAACTGACTGTATCACTTTCAACTGTTTCCATCTTTTACACAACCTGATGATGCTTTTTGTCTTCATTTCCATTTTTCTCTCCATAGCTGCAGCAGTTCAGATCATTTCACCATCAGAGACACAGAGCAGAGAAGAGTTTCTGAAATGTACGTCTAACACACATACACACACACACACACACATACACACACACACAAACAAATACACATATACACACACACAAACACACACACACACACACAAGTAGAAGTGTAAATTTTCAGGTCAATGTCCCCACATTATAAGGTTTGCAAACACACACACACACAAGCGCACACAAGCAGAAGTGTAAATTACACACACACACACACACACACACTTCACATGAATATACAGTATTGTGTGAATTAATCCCAACATGTTCACATTGTTCAGTTTGTTTTTCTCTTTTATTTTAGATTTCTGTTATCTGACTCTGGATCCCAACACGACACATCATAACCTCATTCTTTCTGAGAAGAACAGAGTGGTGAGAGGCAGTGAGATTGAGCAGCAGTACTCTGATCATCCAGAGAGATTTGACTCCTGGTCTCAGGTGTTGTGTAAGGAGAGTGTGTGTGGACGCTGTTACTGGGAGGTGGAGTGGAGCGGTGATGTGTTCATATCAGTCTCATATAAAGACATCAGCAGGAAAGGACAGGGTAAGGAATGTGTGTTTGGACTCAACAATCAGTCCTGGAGTCTGCAATGTTCATCTTCTCTCACTTTCTATCACAACAACATTAAGACTCATCTGAAAGTTCCAACATCCCCCAGAATAGGAGTTTATGTGGATCACAGTGCAGGAACTCTGTCCTTCTACAGCGTCTCTGACACCATGAAGCTCCTCCGCAGAGTCCACACCACATTCACTCAACCTCTATATGCTGGATTCTGGATC
The DNA here is from genome assembly GCF_019097595.1 of Hemibagrus wyckioides. Lineage (NCBI taxonomy): Eukaryota > Metazoa > Chordata > Actinopteri > Siluriformes > Bagridae > Hemibagrus > Hemibagrus wyckioides. The sequence goes on from NC_080715.1 coordinate 42,201,035, forward strand.
TACTGGTGGTCTGTTTCTCCATCTGTGAGATTGTGTGATCCAGAATAATGTGTGTAGAGTTTTGTGTAAAATTCCTGCACATTACCACATTGTTACTCCATCATCTGTTTTACTAGCACACAATCCAGCTGCACAAAATACAGTCATTTATATTTTGTAAAAAATCTCATAAGGCATTTTACACTGATTAAAAAGTAAATGTTAAATATTAGATATCAGACAGGAAATTAGTTAAAAAAAAGGAATTGTAAATGATCAAATGATATCTTGTGACTTTAGCACTGTAAAGTTCTATCTGTTTGTTTCATATGAAGCATCCTCTCATTAAATCACTAATAAACAGTAATAAAGCCAGTACAGTACAACATTTTAAACCTGTTAGGATCACACTCTAGGAAAATAAAAGATCAACTTTTTAATTCATTTGATTTTTCTGCTTGTGTTCTGGATGTAAAATATACATTCACTTTGTAAAGTCTGAAGTTGTTTCTAAACCCTGAAATTTCACTGTAAAGCATTTAACAATATTTAAACTACATTAAATCATACAGTAGATGATTGGTTAAAGCTTCCTCTGTTGTGTTCATCCCATATTCAGCCTGGATGATGATTGGCTGGCAGACAGAACCTTATAAATCCAAGTTTATCTCTGAGTTTTAGAGAAAAAGATCAGACCACAGGAGAACGGTGTGAACTGGGTGTCAATCTCAGTCTCATATAAAGAGATCAGAAGGAAAGGAAGTCGTAATGAATGTGGGTTTAATTTAACAGAAACATTAAACTTTCTGACCACCAGACGGCGCTCACACACCACTTTTAAATTACTACATTCTCATGAAATGCACATGATCCACCACCACACTTCCAGTTCCATCACTCTGAAGTCACTGGATACTTTGAATGGATTTTGTGAGTTTTATCTACTGTTGTGGAAATCAGTTAAACAAATTTATGTAAGTTGGAGACTTGACTAAAGTCATAGTAAGAGTAGAAAAGTTTATTAATGAAAAAGACTGCGCAAGACACTGCATCTGCGAGTGAGAGGCGCTTCCCCTTTCTCTCCCACTGCTTTTATGCATACACTCTTAACAGAAGTTGCATGAATTCAAAAGTTCAAGCTATAGTTGTTGGGTAGGTGTCTCCTTTCAGTTCCTTACCCTGCCAACTTAGTTCCCCTTAGAAGTGACATATTGTCCTCAAGAATTATTCTAAGAAATTCAGCTGTCAGCATATTTCAAGTCTTTTGCACGCATATACATGACAATCTGCACATACACACAAGCCTCACACATACATTATCACAGAAAGGGATAACATATTAAAAATTTTAAGCTTTTTATAAAGTAATAATCTAACAAACATCTATCATAACCTTCCCACCAGGTTTTCAGTTATGCTGTCACATAGTTACATCCTTGCAGAAAAGACTATACTGCTGTTTTTGTAGAGAAAAGACTCTCTAACGAGTAAGAAAATAGCATCATCATTATTGTTATCATTATTGTTTTACTCAGGTTTTACACATCATCTTCTTCATCAGTGTCCACATTCAGAGTTGGTGAATTATCTGTGTCCAACGGGTCTGGCGGCCAGTCCAGAATCGGATCCCCATCTTGGAAAGGTGGTTGCCGGGGTGTTTGACGTCATTCCCCTGTAGCGAGCTAGTTGTTCTTACTGACCTGATGGTTGTGCTTCCCGTCCTCCTCCTTGGTCTGCAGCAACATGGTGTATCCGGTGACCTGTTTGATCATCCATCTCTGTAAGCATTTTACCAAACAGGGCCTGAATAGGCACAGAAGTATGACCACTGGTACCACTGGGGAGAGGTATGGGGCCCATTGCCCACACACCCAGTACCAATCATCGCTATAAGGAAGCGAGCCATTTTCTCCCGGATGTAATGCTGAACATGGTTTCTCACTGTAACTGTTATTACTGCTGTAAGAATCGTAGGTAGTGCCACATGATGAATTGTGTGTTACACCCAGGAATTGATTCCCGTTGCCCTTGAAACATGCAGGGAACTTGAAGTGCGGTGGAAAAATTGCCCTTAATGTTTCTGGAAACATTATGTTTTGTGGCACAAACTGATGGTTCATGCCTGCCATCAGGAATCATTTCCACAGTTCTCTCTACCTTAGTCACCCAATTGAGGGACATGCTGTAGGCATTTGCCCCCGGGCTAAATTTGACCATTGGGTCAGAAGTTGGGACCCAGTCCCTATGCTTCACAACCTTTAAAACCTATGGACCGACGTCCTTCCATTTGGCATCAGGTGGCTTTGCCAGAGACACAATCTGGGCTGAATTCCAAACAGTGAATGGGTGTGGCTTACCCATTCTAACTTTTATGTGAGACAGGTCTACCTCAGCCGTGCAAAAATGCACATTCCACATCAATTTCTTCAACAACAAAACTTTTGTTCCCTACCTTCTATGAAGCAGTCTGACTCATATTCGCAAACTGACCCACCCTTGTGTGCATGTGCTGTGCAATGCAATTTGTCAGGTGCCATGAAGTCAGTGCATAGTGGATTAGTAAGGACATGTGCCTTGTCAAGGAGTGTCCGATTTACTGTTTCTATAGCGGCGTCACACAATTTCCACTCATATACATAGATCAAGCTGCTCGGATCATACTTAACACAGTGGAACTCCGTGCTGTCAGGATAACTGATGGTCTTAACTACAAGTACCAGTGTGGGCAATTTTGCATAAGCTTCTGTCTGATACTTAACGTAAGTTCCCTTAGGTTCAAATTTTTGTTCTAAATAAGAGATAGCATTTTGAACAACAACTACATCAGTGACAGGACAGTTTTAGGTTAGCTTAAGCATGTCTTCTTTGCATAGCATGAAATATTGTGACTCACCCAACCCTTCTGGAGCCTCATCCTCCGCTCTCCTCTCTTCTTTTCAATCTCCCATGTTGTCGTTGATTTGCTGACTCTGATGAAACGACTTCTTGGGACAGTCCTTCATCCAATGTTCATCGGATCCACAAACAAAATATCCACTTCCCCCTGGTCCTCCTCCTCGGCCTCTACCCCAGCCTCTACCACGTCCACGTCCTCTACCTCGTCCTCTGTTCCCGAAACTTTGCCCTTGTTGGGTTTGAACAGTGACCATCTGGAGAAGGGCCTTCTGTGCTTTATGCATGTCATCTTCACGCCTTCTCTGCTTCTTCTGTTTATCTTGATTCAAGAGCTTTTCAGCATGGATGGCATGCTGCTCAATCAGTGTGAGTTTGCCAGTGTCCCATGTTATGCATGTGTCTTTAACTTTTCTTGCAATGTCTTCTTTCAGTCTGTTCATGAAGCTATTTCTAAGGTGTGCCTCATAAGGCATCACCACTTCAGCGGACATATCTGCCTCCATCAGTCTGGTCAGATATTGTGAAACGGTCTCTTCCTCTGTTGTGATGGGACACGGGGCTCAAAGGCGTGCTCACTTTTCCTGCCAGGTTTTTTATGACCTTGCTCAGAGCTGCAACTTCTTCCCTCAGCGGGTCAGTCGATTGTTCTGGTGGAGGTGGCTGTGGCAGGTCGACGTTCAGTTATCCGTTGTACACCGATCAGGACAAATCAGAGCATTTAACCAGAGAGAGAGAGAAAAAGAAAGTAAGCAACAACTGGCTCTGTAGATCAGACAGTGAGTGTTACCTGGAGGAAATGGATGTGATCGTGTGTGTGTGAAAGCTGCTCCAGCTCAGTGACTCTCCTCTGAAGATCAGCAATCTCCTGCTCCAGTTGCTCCAGGAGTCGTTCAGCTCGACTCAGTTCAGCCTTCTCCTGAGCTCTGATCAGCTCCGTCACCTCCGAGCGCTTTTTCTCCATGGAGCTGATCCTCTCAGTAAAGATCCTCTCACTGTCATCTACTGCTGTCTGTGCACTGATCTGTTAGGACACACACACACACATACACACACACACAGAAGATTTAAATCTCATCTATCATTCCCTCTCTTACTGGGACTCTAAATGACTGGTTGTCCATGTTGTGTGTGTTTCTAGGAGCAGTTCTGTCTCTGCTCACTGCTCACCTTTATAGTGTTCACAGTCTGTTTCAGCTCCTGCACCTTCTTCTGCTTCTCCTGGATTCTCTGCTGGAATTTCATCTGATCCTCCTTTAACTCACTCTGAGGACACATCAGTTATTGAAGTTCATCTTTATTACTTCCTACAACAGAATGTCTAATCACCTGGAAGCACAGTGTTGAACTTCAGTTTGGTTTCTGCATTTTGTTACTAGCTAAAAATAACCTCAAATTTGTTCATGGTGAAAGGCAAAATAAAGAGAAAAACTGAGATTTTGGACAAATGGACAATTTGATTACTAAAATGACTGCTTTTAGTTTAATACAAAGGTATTTGCACTGCACTTGCACTACCTCAACCACTGCTATCTTACTATCATATGTTATTAGTTACCTGGTTTTTCACAGTTTCACAAAGTTGTACATCATTTGATTTAATTTCATGTTATTTGTCAGCGCAATGTGTCCTGTTTTGTGTTGTCTTTTTTGTACTTATTGTACTCCTGTCTTTGCTCTGTTTGCATCTAGTTTGCACTTTGCACTTTATGTGACTAGGACAAACTTCTGTCCTAGCTCTGTGTTGTATTTGTGTTTGAAACTATATACTTAATTTCACTATGTACTGCGTCAGCTATATGTGGTTGAAATGACAATAAAAGCTTCTGGACTTGACTTGCTTTCTGACTACGTTTCTGTGCTTCATTTTGGATTGTATCTGTGTGTGTTTTAATGAAACTCATGCATGGATTGCTATCAAGCTTGAATGCTAGATGCTATTATATGTGATATGGATGGGAGGTGTGTGTGTGTGTGTGTGATCACCTACCTCACCCTGTCACTGAAATGTTTCGTAACTAATCTAACGGGATTTGCGATTATCACTAAAAATGAATTTAACTCTTTAATCAGAACACATTCAATTTAGTAACCTTTTGCAGAATCATTATGATTCTTACCCAAATTAAAATTAAAGCTTTAATCATATAACTACCTAAAGCACATGTTTGAAGACAGTAACAAATAATTAAGATGATTTAACTTTGAAAAGCTTTCTTACCTGTTTCTCAGCTCTTTCTGCTGCGGCTGTGACAGTGTCGTGTCCTTTGTGCTTATCCATCATACACAAATAACAGATGCAGGTTTGATCAGTATGGCAGTAAATCTCAATCAGCTTGTTATGTTCAGAGCAGATCTTTTCTTGTAGATTTGTTGAGGCTTCACCTACTGTATGATTTTTCAAAGCAGGAATTTCACGATGTGATTTAAAATGATTTTCACAAAGAGAAGCAACACACACCAGACAGGACTTTATGGCTTTGCGCTTTTTCCAGGTGCAGAAATCACACTCCACATCTCCAGGTCCAGTGTAACAGTGAGCAGGAGAAGCAGCTTGGACTTCAGTCTTCTTCAGTTTCTCCATCACTTCAGCCAGCATGTTGTTTCTGCGAAGAACAGGCCTTGGAGTGAAAGTGTCTCTGCACTGAGGACAGCTGTAGACGCCCTTCTGATCCTCCTGATCCCAGCAGCCATTAATACACACCTTACAGAAACTGTGACCACAGGGGGTAGTCACCGGATCCTTCAGGAGATCCAGACACACTGGACAGCTGAAATGATCCTGAGCTACTGAAATACTGGCCTCAGCCATTTTCCTGAACTCACAGTGCGAGAGAGAGAGAGAGAGAGAGAGAGAGAGAGAATGTCACTAGCTCAATTTAATTCCTATGAAATAAGTCAGAGTGACTTCCTGGTTCTGTATGGCAGAGAAAAATGAGAGAGAGAGAGAGAGAGAGAGAGAGAGAGAGAGAGAGAGAGAGAGAGAGAGAGAGAGAGAGAGAGAGAGAGAGAGAGAGCTTTTGTCCATATGGTATTTAGGTTGAGTTAGAGCCTCAATGGATTTATCCAGCACGTCGCATGAACGCTTGATCAAATTGAGATCTGGTACATTAGAGGCCAATTCAGCCCAATTCATCCTTTGTCATGTTCCTTAAATCATTCTTGAACAGCAATGTGGCAGGGAGTATAATCCAGCTGAAAGATAACACTGACATTAGGGAACCAATGTTGCAATAGAGGGGTGAACTTGCAGCAGCGTTTAGGTAGGCGGTACAATTCAAAGTAACATACACATGAACCCCAGGACCCAAGGTTTCCAAGCAGAACATTGTCCCGCTCATTACACTGCCTATCAGGTAGCACGGATGTAGGACCCAAGTGTGAGATGCAACAGGAGCTAGAAAAAAGTACATGTACGAGTATACAACCGGCCTGGGAGTTCCAAACAGGGGACCAAATAATGCTCCTAGTCCCCAACACTGCCTGCAAGGTGCTGGCCAAATGTCAGGGCCCATATACAGTCCTTGAGCGGGGGGGACCTGTGAATTATCACCTTCATCAGCCAGGTAAATATGCAGACACTGAACTGTATCATATTAACATATTAAAGAAATGGTTGCTGGCCATGCTGGCTGTGTCTGTGTTTGCTTGTGCTGTCACAGATCCTCAAGAGCACACCCTGTTCAGGAGCGGAGAAGATCTCTCACCAGCCCAGCAGCAAGATGTCATGGAGCTCATTGACCCGTTTGTCTATGTCTTCTCATCCACCCCTGGGCTCATGCAGCTGGTACAACACGAGATCAAAACCCCTCCCAGGATAGTGGTTCGCTAGCAGCCATACAGGGTCCTGGAAGCCCATTGTCACACTATAGAGGAGGAAGTACAGTGAAGGCTAAAAGAGGGAATTATACAGGAATCTGCCAGCCCATGGTCTAGCCCTATTGTGGTGGTGCCCAAGCCCAATGGATCCCTCTGCCTCTGTAACGACTTCCTTGAAGGTTCAACCAAATCAGAATTCAACTCCTACCCCCTGCCTTGTGTGGATGACCTCTTGGAGAGGCAAGGAAAGGCCTGGTTTGTTTCCACCCTCTATCTCACCAAAGGCTACTGGCAGGTAGCCCTATCCCCTGACGCCAAGCCCAAAACAGACTTCACCACCTCCGGGGGCCATTGGCAGTACTGAGTTTTGCCCTTTGGTCTGCATGAAGCCCCAGCAACATTGCAGCTCCTCATGGACATTGTCTATACCTGGGCTATTGCATAGGCTGGATGTTGCTGTGGCCACAGAAAAAGAAAGTAGAGGCCATCAGGGAGTACACCTGGCCCACCACCAAGAAACAGGTACATGCCTTTCTGGGTTTGGCAGGTTACTTCTGAGATTTGTCCCAAACATCTAATCTATAGTCTCCTTTAGAGTCCTTTCAGACCTCACCAAAAGGGTCAACCCGGCCTGGGCAAAGTGGACTGAGGGAACCATATGGGCTTTCCTGCATCTTAATACAGAGCTCACCAGCCACCCTGTGGTCTGTACCCTGCAAGCACCTCCTCAATGATCTCTGTCTTCTGTTTATAAGAACATAAAAAGCACATGAATTAGTTTCTGCATTGTTTCCATTTCTGCAGTCCAGATAGACTGAGGTCATGTGACCACTAAGACCCATTATGTTTTTATTTATTTATTTTTATTTGTTTTTATTTAGCTTTTATTATAAAAGTTTATATTCTGTATTTTGACACTTAATTGTTATTTCAACACACATTGTAAATGAAAATGTATTATGTGTGTTATGGAACACGAGGATGCTCAAAATGCATTTACTATATATATAAAATATACAAACATACTTAAAAATAGTGCAAATAAAGAAAAATATTATAGATCTACTATTACTGCAACATATCTGTTAGCGTTATTAGCATACCACGCTATGCGGATAAATAACACAAAAACAAAAGCGAGCTCATACCACGACATCCTTGCATACACTCTCAAGTTGCGTTTCCATGGGGACCACCATGATTTACCACTCTAGTCCAGAAAAGTGTGAAATAGTTTTAAAGATTTACACACGCAGATTCCATTGCATTAGCATTAAACTGGAGACAGTAACATTAGTCTGGTTATGGTTTTAGCTAACAAGCAAACTAGCAAGTCCTGTCTTCTTGACAAACACTGATGAGTTTTACTGTCTGTTAGCCAAATATAAAATTGTAGCCAATTATAGTATTCTTCGAGACAGCATGCCACCACTGGAAGTGAATGCACTTACTAAAATAGACCAGGGTTAGGGTTAGGGTTAGGGTTATATTAGTTTAAATAATAGTGTAATGAATTGTCAGATGCAGACTGAGCAGGGTCCATTTGTAGGCGTTTAATAAATAATCCAAATCATCAGGCAAAAAATCACAAGAACAAGGGCAGGCAAAAGGGTCAAAACCAGAAAGGCAAACAGCGATGCAAAACAAATCAGATAAACGCGAGACTGATTCAGAAATTGAGAAACAAAACGAAGTCAATACACAATAAAGCAGTCAGAACAACGCAATGGCAAATGGCTCCGTATGGAATGAATCACAATACTTTGCGTCTTGGCTTTGTGAACACACTGCTTAAATGTTTGAGAAAACCTGGAAGTGTTCCCTGTGGGTGGTGCCAAAACTTGGGGGAGGGCTCCCTCCAGTGGACGGGTGCCGGTGGCTTTGTTGCAAGTAGTTCCAAGAAATCAGACTGAATAATTTTATACACAATTTATCATTAAAGCAATAAATAATATACATTTTAATAGTTTAATAGTTTAATAGTAATATGATTCAATATGTATAAAATGTGAGATATGAAATATGGTTAATAAACATTTTAAAATGTCATTTTTTATTAGAAAAAAAAACCCCATAACCCATTCTGTATTTAAAAAATGTAACAGCTACATGGATATATTTATGTGTGGAAGGAGGTGAAATGGTTTACAGAGGAGTTTTCATGACCTGTCTGGGTTTGTGCTCCTCCTCCTCTCTCTCTCTCTCTCTCTCTCTCTCTCTCTCTCACTCACACACACACACACAGGAAGTAACTCCTCATTTCAGAGAAGCGAAACTGATCTCTCTCTCCGTGTGTGAGTTCAGGAAAATGGCTGAAGCCAGTATTTCAGTAGATCAGTTTTCAGTGGATCAGTTCAGCTGTCCAGTGTGTCTGGATCTCCTGAAGGATCCGGTGACTACCCCCTGTGGTCACAGTTTCTGTAAGGTGTGTATTAATGGCTGCTGGGATCAGGAGGATCAGAAGGGCGTCTACAGCTGTCCTCAGTGCAGAGACACTTTCACTCCAAGGCCTGTTCTACGCAGAAACAACATGCTGGTTGAAGTGGTGGAGAAACTGAAGAAGACTGAAGTCCAAGCTGCTTCTCCTGCTCACTGTTACACTGGACCTGGAGATGTGGAGTGTGATTTCTGCACCGGGAGAAAACACAAAGCTGTCAAGTCCTGTCTGATGTGTCTGGCCTCCTTTTGTGAAACTCATCTGAAACCTCACTATGAAGTTCCTGGATTGAAAAAACACACATTAATTGAAGCTTCAGGAAATCTACAAGAGAAGATCTGCTCTGAACATGATGAAGTGTTGAAGATCTACTGTCGTACTGATCAAAGATGTATTTGCTCTTTGTGCATGTTGGATAAACATAAAGGCCATGACGCTGTATCAGTTGCAGCAGGAAGAGCTGAGAAACAGGTGAGAACTCATCCCAATGATATTTCTCATTTAGATTTAGCAGCTTTGGTCAGCTACAAGATTGAACTTGTGATTGAAGAGTTAAGTAAAGAAAATGTATTAAGTAAACATATCTTTATTCAGTGTTCATCATAATCAGATCAGATGAGTGAACCTTCACTCGGCCAACAGCCATTTTACAACTTAAATTAGTCCAAACAAGACAGAAAACAGGAGGGAACTTTAACTCTTTAACTGCTGTTAATATGTATCTTCCCACCATTTATAACCTTATTGATATAACTGATATGTCATCAGAGTGAGTTAAAGGAGGATCAGATGAAATTCCAGCAGAGAATCCAGGAGAAGCAGAAGAAGGTGCAGGAGTTGAAACAGACTGTGAACACTATAAAGGTGAGCAGTGAGCAGAGACAGAGCTGCTCCTAGAAACACACACAACATGGACAACCAGTCATTTAGAGTCCCAGTAAGAGAGGGAATGATAGATGAGATTTAAATCATCTGTGTGTGTGTGTGTGTGTGTGTCTGTGTGTGTGTGTGTGTGTGTGTGTGTGTGTATGTGTGTGTGTGTGTGTGTGTGTGTGTGTCCTAACAGCTCAGTGCACAGACAGCAGTAGATGACAGTGAGAGGATCTTTACTGAGATGATCAGCTCCATGGAGAAAAAGCGCTCGGAGGTGACGGAGCTGATCAGAGCTCAGGAGAAGGCTGAACTGAGTCGAGCTGAACGACTCCTGGATCAACTGGAGCAGGAGATTGCTGATCTTCAGAGGAGAGTCACTGAGCTGGAGCAGCTTTCACACACACATGATCACATCCATTTCCTCCAGGTAACACTCACTGTCTGGTCTACAGAGCCAGCTGTTCCTCACACACTCTCTAAAACACCTCTCATTAAAGCAGCAATAAATGTCCCTGTCTGACATCACAAGTGTGTCTTTCATTTCATTTCTTCTCTGTAGGCTTTAGCTTCTGGACGTCGATCTCCTCAATTAAAAAGACCAGAGTTTGACACATCCAGCATCACTGTCCCTCAACATCTGTCATTTGATGGAGTGAGGAATTCTCTCTCAGATCTGAAGAAGAGACTGGAGGAATTCTGTGAGGAGGAATTCAACAAAATCCCTCCACATGGTAAGAGGAGCTGCTCCTGCTGGAGAAACACAATGATGGACGTCTTTACTCGCTCTGTGAAGTGTTATTTCTTAGCCATGCTCCTGCTTACTTTTCTGCAGCCAGTTTGCTCACCTGACACTTTGAAGTAAAATATTAAATTCAATTCAATTCAATTCAATTTTATTTGTATAGCGCTTTTAACAAAGAGCATTGTCTCAAAGGAGCTTTATATGAGAAACAACATAAGAAACAACAAACATATAAACAGACAAACAGTCCTAGAAGTGAGCAAGCCTGAGGTCACTGAGGGGCCTGTGGCCAGGAAAAACTCCTTTAGATGGTATGAGGAAGAAACCTTGAGAGGAACCAGACTCTGAAGGGAACCCATCCTCATTTGGGTGACAGAGGATAGTGTGATTATAAATAATTTTAAACACCGGGGAGGGTGATATGGACAATGTCCTGCATTTCTGTATAGTCAGTTGTGTGATGCCAATACAGCATGTGCAGAATGTGGTGTAAATTAATATGGAGGTTATTGTCCACATAGGGTTGGCAGCATTGCTTTGAATACCCCAGTCCTCACAAAGCAGAACCCGATTGGAGCTGGTCATCTCTGGATGCCACTGGAGCTGGCACAGTCTCTGTATGCCTCGGGATGGGTAGAAGAAGGGAAACAGTGGAACAGAATTAGCATAGCTGCTGTTCATAATATTATATTAGCAGCACTAGATGATAATGTGCATTTAATCAGATGTACTGGAGTATATCTGGGATTGTTTTGGTTTATTTCTATCAGTTTGCTCAGATGCTCAGCCCTAGCAGCTTTTAGAGCCTGTCTATAGCTGGACAAACTTTAAACGCAATTCTAAAAACTTCTAATTTGGTTTTTCTCCACTTTAGCTCGAGGTTATGGGTTGCTCTCTTGAGGGTGTGAGTATGACTATTGTACCATGGTGCAGGTGTTTTATCTCTGACCTTTTTTAGTCGGATGGGGGCAACAGTGTCTAGTGTGCTGGTAAAAATAGTGCCTATGCTGTTGGTTACTTCAACTAAGTCATCTGCATTTAGGGGTCTAGTAGGAAGTTGAGACAGATCTGGCAGATTGCTTGTGAATCTGATTTGAAATGAATAAACTGACTGTATCACTTTCAACTGTTTCCATCTTTTACACAACCTGATGATGCTTTTTGTCTTCATTTCCATTTTTCTCTCCACAGCTGCAGCAGTTCAGATCATTTCACCACCAGAGCCACAGAGCAGAGAAGAGTTTCTGAAATGTACGTCTAACACACACACACACACACACACACACACACACACACACACATACATACACAAACAAGCACACACACGTAATTACAAACCACACACACACACACACACTGTTCACATGAATATACACTAAACCCAACATGTTCACATTGTTCAGTTGTTTTTCTCTTTTATTTTAGATTTCTGTTATCTGACTCTGGATCCCAACACGACACATCCTCACCTCATTCTGTCTGAGAAGAACAGAGTGGTGAGAGTCAGTGAGAGAAAGCAGCAGTACTCTGATCATCCAGAGAGATTTGACTCCTACAGACAGGTGTTGTGTAAGGAGAGTGTGTGTGGACGCTGTTACTGGGAGGTGGAGTGGAGCGCTGTTGGTATTGTTTTCATATCAGTCTCATATAAAGACATCAGCAGGAAAGGACGGGGTGATGAGTGTGGGTTTGGATTCAACAATCAGTCCTGGAGTCTGTGGTGTTCTTCTTCTTCTTCTCTCTCTTTCTATCACAACAACATTGAGACTGATCTCAGAGTTCCATCATCCTCCAGAATAGGAGTTTATGTGGATCACAGTGCAGGAACTCTGTCCTTCTACAGCGTCTCTGACACCATGAAGCTCCTCCACAGAGTCCACACCACATTCACTCAGCCTCTATACGCTGGATTCAGGCTCTACTGGTGGTCTGGTTCTCCATCTGTGAGATTGTGTGATCCAGAATAATGTGTGTAGAGTTTTGTGTAAAATTCCTGCACATTACCACATTGTTACTCCATCATCTGTTTTACTAGCACACAATCCAGCTGCACAAAATACAGTCATTTTTATTTTGTAAGAAAAATGTCATTTTACACTGATTAAAAAAAGGAAATGTTAAAACTAGTAAAATTAACAAAAAAAGATCAAATGATATCTTGTGACTTTAGCACTGTAAAGTTCTATCTGTTTGTTTCATATGAAGCATCCTCTCATTAAATCCCTAATAAACAGTAATAAAGTCAGTACAGTACAACATTTTAAACCTGTTAGGATCACACTCTAGAAAAATAAAAGATCAACTTTTTAATTCAGTTGATTTTTCTGCTTGTGTTCTGGATGTAAAATACACATTCACTTTGTAAAGTCTGAAGTTGTTTCTAAACCCTGAAATTTCACTGTAAAGCATTTAACAATATTTAAACTACATTAAATCATACAGTAGATGATTGGTTAAAGCTTCCTCTGTTGTGTTCATCCCATATTCAGCCTGGATGATGATTGGCTGGCAGACAGAACCTTATAAATCCAAGTTTATCTCTGATTTTTAGAGAAAAAGATCAGACCACAGGAGAACGGTGTGAACTGGGTGTCAATCTCAGTCTCATATAAAGAGATCAGAAGGAAAGGAAGTCGTAATGAATGTGGGTTTAATTTAACAGAAACATTAAACTTTCTGACCACCAGACGGCGCTCACACACCACTTTTAAATTACTACATTCTCATGAAATGCACATGATCCACCACCACACTTCCGGTTCCATCGCTCTGAAGTCACTGGATTCTTTGAATGGGTTTTGTGAGTTTTATCTACATATTCATCTACAGATTCATTTCCGTCTAAATAGTATTTTAATGAGCAAGAAATCTTCATCTTACATCAGGTAAGGAATAAAACAGGAAGAGGCATGAAGGTCCAGGAAAATAATGAGGTGGTGTGATGTGGCCCAACAGTATGCACTTTTAGTGATATCTCTCAGCAGTAAACAATGCAACATAAATGAAATAAGGTAATAAAGATTCATTTATTCAGATTCATATTTGCATTTACTTCTTTACTTTACTACTTTACTTACATGTACATCTAGGAAATCTAGTAAATCGTTTTGAGTTTTTGGCTCTGAATCTGCATCAATTTTAAATGTAAGATCTAACCTACTTAAATGCACTTCATGCAAAGAAAAGAAACAGTGGGAAATGGAAAGCAAAAATCAGAAATAACGTAAAACGAAACCCTCCACGACTAGAAAGAAGAGTGTTATACATTCAACTAAAACAGAAATCTATCTTTGTCTACATTGATCAATTAAAGTTCATATCTAGGCTGCACTAAAATATAGATCTCTTTGTTTCTTATACATTTAAAGAAAAATCCCCCAAAATATCATGATTTATTAATATTATTTTAAATATCCATAATTTAAACTTATTGCTTTATTCTTTCTGGCCACTAGAAGACACTTGACGTCATGAAACCGTCTTTAACATTTTTGCTGGAAAATTTCACTAGAGTCTGACAATTTGTCTTATAATGAATGTAATATAATATTAACAATATTTATTCATTATGAGTTGTATGATTTCTCTGGCATCACAATGTTGGAGCTCTTCATCCTCCAGCATTTTTTAGATGTAACACTCATGAGCCGTTACTATAGAAACGCTAATAATTTGGTGCCTGTGGATCTGAAAACCTGACAACTGTTTCAGGAGTCCACACAGTAAATCCAGGATATAGGGGCTGAGTGAATGTGGTGTGGACTCTGTGGAGGAGCTTCATGGTGTCAGAGACGCTGTAGAAAGACAGATTTCCTGCCCTGTGATCCACATAAACTCCTATTCTGGACAGTGTCGGAACTCCGAACTCGGCCTTAATGGTGTTGTGATAGAAAGAGAGAGGACTGCATTTATTGTCGATGTAAATTAAGTTCTCACCGCATCACGTCGAGTTTAAAATATCACTTGATGGTGAAGCATACAGCTGATGAAGAGAGCTCTCCTGCCCCTCGCCAAAGGCAGACAACACTAGATTCTTTTCAGCGGAGATGTAATGTGAACCTGTGTTTTTTCTGTCCTTTTCTTCATGTGTTTATTAGTCATGAACAAGTTATTTGAAAAACATGTCTATGTTCTTTATGCTCTATATTTAAGGTGGTTTCAGTAATAAAGGTACACTTTGCATGTTTAGAAGAAGTGATCTGAAAATGTTAACAGGCTTGTGTCAGTAAATCGCTCAGTGCAAAGAAAGAAGTCATTGTTTTCTGTTCTTTTTCATATGTTTAATAGACATGAACAAGAAAAATATCTATGACCTTTGAAACATGTCTAGTCTTCATGTTCTATGTTGAATATGGTTTCACTAATAATAAACAACATACATTTCAGTATTTGTCCATGCCCATGTTGATTAGAGTATTAAAAACTAAAAAAGTATTCATTTAAGGTACATTTAGAATGGATAGAAATGTGCAATTAAGTTGCGATTAATCAGGAGTTAACTCATGACAATCATGCGATTAATCGCGATTAAATATTTTAATCGATTGACAGCCCTAATATATATATATATATATATATATAGCAAGGTGGGCGGGAGGAAAAAAAGGAGGAGCAGGTGAAATGCATCTTCCGATCTCCATTTGGGTTAGAAGTTAAAAAGGACAGGCGAAATGGAAGGACGGCTGAGGTCCTCTAGCATTGTCGCTGTTGTGTGAGGAGCTGCACTGGGCCACAGGCTCCCATGTGTGTTTTTATGAATGAAAGGTAAGCGCACCTTGCGTGCACCACTCTCTAGTCAAACAATTATGTATGTCATGCCTGCATTGATCCACATGTAATCTTATGTTGAACGAAGGGATACTGTTGTGAAGTGTGTTGTGAGGATGCCATTGAAGATAATTGTGGTGAGTGCTCACTTATATATTATAATTTTTAGAATGAGTATGCTCGAGGGGATCTGCTGAGGACCATTTGTGTACCCGCCTGATTGTATCCCTTTTAAGGTATAGTTGCTTTTTGAGAGAGTTTATTTGAAGTTTATGGAACATATTTGTATTCCGTTTTTAGATTGTGTTTGTCTGATGGACCAAATTGCTGTGATTCATGAATTGTGAGAGAGTTTCATTTAATCCCGTATATTTTGATGTTTGTTGTTCACGGGCTGATTTCTCATTGTGTGTAGTGCAGGGTCTTCTCTGTATAGGTAGCTTGGGTTTTTTTGTTCCTTGTGTGAGCCATCTAAGTGAGAACAACAAAAAAAAAGCTGTCCCTGTGGCCAAATGGGGTTATTATCTTGAATTTTAAGATTTTTGTTAAATAAAATTTAAAGACAGGTTTTTTTTCTATTATTTAAGGCCTCTTGGATTTGATTTTTTTTTTCTTTCTGTGGGCTCCTTTGGGGGTGCCACATTTTGGCGCTGTGTACTTGGACAAAATTGTTGGTACCCTTCCATTAAATGGTACCCCACAATGGTCACTGAAATAACTTGAACCTGACAAAAGTAAAAATAAATAAAAATTTAAATCTAAATAATAAATAATTCATTAATGAAAATCAGACATTGTGAAACAGGTGGTGCAAAACATCATTGAGGTAGTGGATGAAAACATCATTGAGGTAGTGGATGAAAACATCATTGAGGTAGCTGGCCATTGGGGCCTCAACACTATGTCCATTTGACTCTAAAAGCTTATAGGGGCCCTTGCAAGCCAAAGAAAGAACTCTGTACTGCCAGCTACCTCTGACAGTAGAGTAGGCTTGTCTTGGGTTTGGCGTCTTGGACTAGGGTCACTTTCCAGTAGCCTTTAGTCAAAACTATGGCACCACAATTATGAGGCTGGACCAGTGGCTGCCGGATTCCTTGATGATACCATACCTTGACATCCATTCTCTCTCTTGATAACTTGATAACTTAAGGGCCTCTGGGACTCTATATGGCTGCTGCCTTACCACCATTATTGTGGGGGGTTGATCTCATGGTGGACCAGGTGTGTTAGTACGGGGTCGATAACATCAGCATCCAAGAGCTCTGTCAGACCCTGGTGCTGAGATGGAGTGAGATTCTTCACCCTTACAGATCAGGGTTTTCTCCTCTGGATCTCTAGGGGAAGCAGTGAACACAGACACCACTGGCACTAGCTTGATCCATTTTTGTCTTATCTTATCAAATCTTATCTTATCTTCTTGATACCTAATGCCAACTGCACCTACACAGAGCACTTGTTGGCCCAGATAAAAATCTTGGGGCTGGGATGGCATGTTGCATACTTGCTGTTGTATTTTGGGCAGCCTCCGTATGCTTAGAGCCATTTGCTTAATCGAGTCTTGCACGTCATGCATGTAACTGATTAGAGAGTGGAACAGCAAGAGCTGCTTCACCCAAGCTTCTCGGGCAGTCCCCGAGGTTGCCATCCAAAGAGCAGTTCAAATGGGTTAAAGGTGGTGTCTCCCAGAGGACAAAGAGAATGTAAGAGAGGGGGAGGTCCTAATTCCTTCACTTCTTGTGTACCACCATCTTAAGAATCCACATCTGGGAGTGGACAGACATTCCCAATTGCTTAATCTGTGACAGCGAACACAGATATTATTCGGGAAACAAAGATTTATGATTCTTGAAGTCTTTGGTCAAGGTTGCCATTGATCCACTCCACTTGGCACACCTGGCTCCAGCAGTGCTTTAGCCCAACTTGAACACAGATAAGTCAGGGTTACGGTGTGTGTCTCACCTTCTGTGCTGTTCTTCCCTGCTCATGCTGCCACTAGATTTCTTCAATGCTGGGGTCTGGTGCCTTTGGTGGTAGGGTTGGTGTCAAAGCCCAACCAGTCTCTGCCAAGCAGTAGTGGGACTGGGAGTTTGGGGATTAGCCCTAGGTGCGGCCAGTTGCCTGCTGGGCAATGGATCCTGACCTGTGTGGCAGGGAACTAGCAGGTGATGCCATAAAGTTTGTTAAAGCTGAATCTCATAAAATTAAAAAATAAATAAAAAAGATATTAGAAATTATATTCTGTGGTGTTTCTATTGTAAGGTTCTGTCTGTTTCTAATTAAGCATATATATATATATATATATATATATATATATGTGTGTGTGTGTGTATATATATACACACACATATTATATATTTATTTATATATATATATATACTTTTAAATAAAACATGTAACCTTAAAATGCATTAGAACATATAGCAGATGATTGCTATATTCAGCTATATATATTTCTAGTAATTCCTATCATCTTATGTCATGGATGGCTTGGTTAATTCCCTGTTGGAACACCAGGGGGCAACACCTTGTTGTTTATATTCTGTGCCATGTGTTTTGGGTTCCCACGTATTTGCCGCACCCCATACTTAGCCTGTCCTGCCTCTGCACACCTGTCCCTCGTGTTTCACCAATTACCTCCCCATTTTATACTGGTTGTCTTGCATGTGTTGTTTGCTGAGTCCTTGTCATCATGTGGTGTTTTGTTACTCGATGTTCTTTGTTTTATGTTGATGGTTTTGTATCTTTTTTCTGTATTTTAATTTCTAGTTCTACCCTAATGTTTTCCAATGTCTGTTCATTTTGTTATTTTATAATAAACTCCTGTCTGATGTCTGTCCCTGCATTTGGGTCCCAGGGAAGAAATGTGACACCAGTAAGAACTGGAATAAATTGTTGCCCCAAGCTTCTATAGTTTTCACCCATTGAGTTGGTGTCTGGTTGGTCTATCAAAAATAAATGGATTATATTTATGAACTGGAGGGAGATGAAATGGTTAACAGAGGAGTGTTCAAAAGCTATCTGTGTTTATGCTCCTCCCCCCCTCCCTCTTACTCACACACAGAGAGAGAGAATCAGGAACTTTAACTTTTCATTACAAAAAGAAACTGATCTCGTGCACTCTCTGTGCTCAGGAAAATGGCTGAGGCCAGTATTTCAGTAGATCAGGGTCAGTTCATCTGTCCAGTGTGTCTGGATCTCCTGAAGGATCCGGTGACTATCCCCTGTGGTCACAGTTTCTGTAAGGTGTGTATTAATGGTCACTGGGATCAGGAGGATCAGAAGGGCATCTACAGCTGTCCACAGAGCAGAGACACTTTCACTCCAAGGCCTGTTCTACGCAGAAACAACATGCTGGCAGAAGTGGTGGAGAAACTGAAGAAGACTGAAGTCCAAGCTGCTTCTCCTGCTCACTGTTGGACCTGGAGATGTGGAGTGTGATTTCTGCACAGA
Source organism: Hemibagrus wyckioides (assembly GCF_019097595.1). Lineage (NCBI taxonomy): Eukaryota > Metazoa > Chordata > Actinopteri > Siluriformes > Bagridae > Hemibagrus > Hemibagrus wyckioides. Next base: position 42,219,994 of record NC_080715.1, read on the forward strand.
GAGAAAACACAAAGCCGTCAAGTCCTGTCTGATGTGTCTGGCCTCCTTTTGTGAAACTCATCTGAAACCTCACTATGAAGTTCCTGCTTGGAAAAAGCATGAATTAGTCAAAGCCTCAGCAAATCTATGAGAGAAGATCTGCTCTGAACATGATAAAGTGCTGGAGATCTGCTGTCATACTGACCAAAGATGTATTTGCTCTTTGTGCACGTTGGATAAACATAAAGCCCATGACGCTGTATCAGTTGTAGCAGGAAGAGCTGAGAAACAGGTGAGAACTCATCCCAATGATATTTCTTGTTCAGATTTAGCAGCTTTGGTCAGTTACAATATTGAACTTGTGATTGAAGAGTTAAGTAAATTAAATGTATTAAGTAAATGTATCTTTATTCAGTGTTCATCATAATCAGATCAGATGAGTGAACCTGTCGGGAAACACATGGTGGACCCAAATGCAGGACGCCAGGTAGTGTGAACAACAGTGTATTTGTATATAACATGTATATAACAGTATATAACAGTAGAGGGAATCAGCAAAAACATACATGAGGAGAAAAAAAGGGCAGCAGCAATCAGCTCAAAGGGGAACACAGTTCAATAATAGCAAGGCAGTCCATAGAAGAAGTTCAACGTGAAAAAAACAAAGACTTCACCCAAAAGTAGTCCACAGAAGAAGCAGAGTCCGTAATCAGCGATGGCAAAATCAATAATCCACAAGATGAGTCCCAGGGAAAAAAAACGTCTGAATCCACATTGAAAATAAAAGAAAATCCACAAAAATAAATAACCCACAGGGGAAAAAGGGAGCCACCTCTAGAGAGAAAAAATGAACAGAAAACTCACTGCAAAAAACAGGAACAAAAATGCGAGAAAGACGGAAGTAGGAAGGGAACACGACAGGCGACAGCAAGCCAGTACCGCCAAGCGCAAAGCAGACTGGAGAGATCATCCAGCAGGAAGAGCATGAAAAATACGTCCTTAAATAGTGCAGGTGAGTATAAAAATGGAGATAACCCGGAAGCAGGTGATCCCAGGTTGCACCGCCCCAGAAGCACGAAGTGAGATGGAGAGAGTGCAGGGTAAGATCATGACAGTACCCCCCATCAAAGGGGCAGCTCATGACGCCCCTCCTGGCTGCTCCGGGTGATCACTGTGGAACTCGCGATCAGACTGGGGTCCAAGACATGACGTGCCGGAACCCATGAGCGTTCCTCCTTCCAAATGTTAGCAGTGAACTGGGGGCCCCGGTCCGAGACAATATCGCGAGGCAGACCATGCAATTGGAAAACGTGCTGGAGAAGGTGTTGGGCTGTCTCCTTGGCAGAGGGAAGTTTGGGTAATGGGACGAAATGGGCCATCTTAGAAAATTGATCGACCACCGTGAGGATCAAGGTGTTGCCAGAAGATAGAGGAAGGCCAGTGACAAAGTCAATGGATATATGGGACCATGGTCGCTTGGATATTGGGAGTGGGCAGGGGAAGCCGGTGGGTGGGGTCCTAGAACTCTTCTGCTGGAAGCATACCTGACATGCCCTCACAAATTCACATACGTCCCTCCTAACAGAGGGCCACCAGAAGCGCCGAAGCAACAGAGCGAGAGTGCGGGTGGAGCCTGGATGACAGAACAGATGAGAGCTATGGCACCACTGGAGAACTTGGGAGTGTAAGGGTGCTGGGACAAAGAGTTTTCCTTCGGGGCAGCGTTCGGGCACCAGTTGATTAGCAATGGCCTGTTTAACCCTTCTCTCGATATCTAGGTGCAAGGCCCGGATGACTACAGAAGAGGGGAGGAGGCGTTCTGCTTCAGTTGGGGTGAACTGATGAGAAAGGGCATCAGGTTTGCCATTCTTGGACCCTGGGCGGTAGGAGAGGGAGAACCAGAACCTCCCGAAGAAGAGTGCCCATCGGGCCTGACGAGGGTTTAGCTGCTTGGCAGTCCGGAGGTACACTAGATTCTTGTGATCCATACCATAAAAGGCTCCTCCGTACCTTCCAGCCAATGACGCCACTCCTCGAGCGCCATCTTGACAGCAATTCCCTTTCAAGCATAGTTCCGTTCTGCTGGACTCAATCGCCGAGAAAAGAATGCACAAGGGTGCAGGCAGTTGTCTCCAGGGTGATGTTGGGGCAGGACCGCCCCTACCCCGAGATCAGAAGCATCCACCTCCACGATAAATTGACGACGGGGGTCCGGTAAGGACAAGATTACATCAGCTGTGAGGGGAGGATTGGGGGGGCTAGGACAGAGGCAGTGGGAGTAGCAGAAGGTACTCCAGCTGAGTACTCGACTGCTGATCCAGTCTCTGTGGGGATTGTTTCTTTAACCAGGGAAGCCCGAACATGATGGGGGCTTGAGGAGAGGAGATGATGAGAAACGATAGCCACTCCTGGTGGTGCTTGGCCATGGTAACCAGAAGGGGCTTCATCCTATGATGAACACTGTGGAGGATATGACCATCCAGGGCCCGGACTTGATGTGGGGCTGGTAGTGGCTCAGTATCGACCCCTAGTTGCTGTGCCAGTTCCTGATCCATAAACTCCGAGTCCGCGCCCAAGTCCTGGAAGGCCACCAGATCATGGTTAAGAGAGTTCACAGTGATGTGGGCCTTGAGCAATGGTTTGGAGGAGGCTGGAACTGGGCTAGCCGCTGGCTCCCCTTTCAGGGATGAGCCCGTCCTTTTGCTGGGCAGGAGCTTGCGAAATGAACCAGGTTACCACAGTAGAGGCAAAGTCCATTTGCTCTGCGTCTCTCTTTCTCAGAGAGAGTCAAACAACGGCGTCCAATCTCCATGGGTTGGGGCTGAGAAGGATGTAAGGTCGAAGATTGCGCTGCTAAGGGCCTTGGTGAGGGTGGGGTGCCTGGTGGGGCCCACCCCGGTTTGGTTCACCCACTGCATGGCATTCCCTTCTCGCCGCGACGCTCTCTGATCCAACAATCAATACGGGTGGCTAGGGAGATTAGGTCATCCAGTTCAAGTAGGAGTTCCCGGGCAGCGAGTTCGTCCTTCACTTCGTCAGCGAGTCCTCGGAAGAAGGCGTCATAGAGAGCAGTGGCATTCCACCCCGAATCAGCAGCTGCCGTACGAAAACTTACTGCATACTCAGAGACAGGGGACGCCCCCTGTGAGGTGTTGAACAGGGCCCGAGCGGCATCCCGCTGAGGGGTGCTGGTATCGAAGACTTTACGGAGCTCTTGTGAGAAAGCATCAAAGGAGGCACAGATAGCAGACTGACACTCCCACTCCGTGGTGGCCCAAAGACGGGCTTTGCCAGACAGGAGAGAGACGATGTAGGCCACCTTTGCTCGTTCTGAGGGAAAGGAGGACGGCTGCAGCTCGAAAATGACAGAACACTGCATCAAGAATGCCCGACAGGAACCAGGTTCCCCTGAGAAACACTCTGGATGGGGCAAGTTAGGCTCACGAATTGGGGAAATGGTAACTGGTGGTGCAGGAGAGCTCTGAGAACTGGAAAGCTGGTTCATTCTGTGAACGAGGTCCTGCGTAGCTCCTGATAACTCCTGCAAGTAGCGCTCCTGAGTAGTAGAGGCCTGAGACAAGGCCTCAAGTTGGGCCTGAAAACTCTGAGTGTCTGTTGGGTCCATGTCTGGCCGGATGATGCTGTCAGGAAACACACGGTGGACCCAAATGCAGGACGCCAGGTAGTGTGAACAACAGTATATTAAATACGAAGCCCAAATTCACACACAGTAGAGGGAATCAGCAAAAACATACATTAGGAGAAAAAAGGGCAGCAGCAATCAGCTCAAAGGGGAACACAGTTCAATAATAGCAAGGCAGTCCATAGAGGAAGTTCAACGTGAAAAAAAACTTAAAGACTGCACCCAAAAGTAGTCCACAGAAGAAGCAGAGTCCGTAATCAGCGATGGCAAAATCAATAATCCACAAGATGAGTCCCCGGGAAAAAAAACGTCCGAATCCACATTGAAAATATAAGAAAATCCACAAAAATAAATAACCCACAGGGGAAAAGGGGAGCCGCCTCTAGAGAGAAGGAAAACCAAAATCCGCTAGAAATAATCCACAAGAAAAGAACGGAGGGAAAAACCGCCGAAGCAAAACAGGAAACACAAAACGCCACGGAAAAACAGCAAGGCGGAGGAGCCGGCAAAACGAAACCAAAAGGCGCCGGGAAAAAAAACGAACAGAAAACTCACTGCAAAAAACAGGAACAAAAATGCGAGAAAGACGGAGGTGACGAGGTGAGACGGAAAGAGTGCAGGGTAAGATCATGACAGAACCTTCACTCGGCCAACAACCGCTTTAAACTAATTAAACACAAACTAGTCCAAAAAAGACAGAAAACAGGAGTAAACTTGAACTCTAACTGCTCTTAATATTTATCCTCACATCATTTATAATCTTATGGATATAACTGATGTGTCCTCAGAGTGAGTTAAAGGAGGAGCAGATGAAATTCCAGCAGAGAATCCAGGAGAAGCAGAAGAAGGTGCAGGAGCTGAAACAGACTGTGAACACTATAAAGGTGAGCAGTGAGCAGAGACAGAGCTGCTCCTAGAAACACACACAACATGGACAACCAGTCATTTAGAGTCCCAGTAAGAGAGGGAATGATAGATGAGATTTAAATCTTCTGTGTGTGTGTGTGTGTGTGTGTGTGTGTGTGTGTCCTAACAGCTCAGTGCACAGACAGCAGTAGATGACAATGAGAGGATCTTTACTGAGATGATCAGCTCCATGGAGAAAAAGCGCTCGGAGGTGACGGAGCTGATCAGAGCTCAGGAGAAGGCTGAACTGAGTCGAGCTGAACGACTCCTGGAGCAACTGGAGCAGGAGATTGCTGATCTTCAGAGGAGAGTCACTGAGCTGGAGCAGCTTTCACACACACATGATCACATCCATTTCCTCCAGGTAACACTCACTGTCTGATCTACAGAGCCAGCTGTTCCTCACACACTCTCTAAAACACCTCTCATTAAAGCAGCAATAAATGTCCCTGTCTGACATCACAAGTGTGTCTTTCATTTCATTTCTTCTCTGTAGGCTTTAGCTTCTGGACATCATTCTCCTCCATATGACATACCAGATTTTGACACATCCAGCATCACTGTCCCTCAACATCTGTCATTTGATGGAGTGAGGAATTCTCTCTCAGATCTGAAGAAGAGACTGGAGGAATTCTGTGAGGAGGAATTCAACAAAATCCCTCCACATGGTAAGAGGAGCTGCTCCTGCTGGAGAAACACAATGATGGACGTCTTTACTCGCTCTGTGAAGTGTTATTTCTTAGCCATGCTCCTGCTTACTTTTCTGCAGCCAGTTTGCTCACCTGACACTTTGAAGTAAAATACTGATTTCAAATGAATAAACTGACTGTATCACTTTCAACTGTTTCCATCTTTTACACAACCTGATGATGCTTTTTGTCTTCATTTCCATTTTTCTCTCCACAGCTGCAGCAGTTCAGATCATTTCACCACCAGAGCCACAGAGCAGAGAAGAGTTTCTGAACTGTACGTCTAACACACACACACACACACACACACACACACACAGTATTATTTGAATGAAACCCAACATGTTCACATTGTTCAGTTTGTTTTTCTCTTTTATTTTAGATTTCTGTTATCTGACTCTGGTCCCAACATTCTGTCAGAGAAGGACAGAGTGGTTATAGGCAGTGAGAGAGAGCAGCAGTACTCTGATCATCCAGAGAGATTTGACTACTGGGAACAGGTGTTGTGTAAGGAGAGTGTGTGTGGACGCTGTTACTGGGAGGTGGAGTGGAGAGTTAAGTTTGGTGGTGTGTACATATCAGTCTCATATAAAGACATCAGCAGGAAAGGACAGGGTGAGGAGTGTAGGTTTGGGCGCAACAATCAGCCCTGGAGTCTGTATTGTTCTCCTTCTTCTCTCTCATTCTATCACAACAAAATTAAGACTGATCTCAGAGTTCCATCACCCTCCAGAATAGGAGTTTATGTGGATCACAGTGCAGGAACTCTGTCCTTCTACAGCGTCTCTGACACCATGAAGCTCCTCCACAGAGTCCACACCACATTCACTCAGCCTCTATACGCTGGATTCAGGCTCTACTGGTGGTCTGGTTCTCCATCTGTGAGATTGTGTGATCCAGAATAATGTGTGTAGAGTTTTGTGTAAAATTCCTGCACATTACCACATTGTTACTCCATCATCTGTTTTACTAGCACACAATCCAGCTGCACAAAAAACAGTTGTTTTCATTTCTTTTAACGTAAAACAGATAAGTCATTTTACACTGATTAAAAAGAAATGTTAAAAATTATGTCAGATAAGAAACTAGTAAAATTTTAAATGGAAATCATCAAATGATATCTTGTGACCTTAGCACTGTAAATCACTAATAAACAGTAATAAAGCCAGTACAGTACAACATTTTAAACCTGTTAGGATCACACTCTAGAGAAAGTCTGAAGTTGTTTCTAAACCCAGAAATTTCACTGTAAAGCATTTAACAATATTTAAACTACATTAAATCATACAGTAGATGATTGGTTAAAGCTTCCTCTGTTGTGTTCATCCCATATTCAGCCTGGATGATGATTGGCTGGCAGACAGAACCTTATAAATCCAAGTTTATCTCTGAGTTTTAGAGAAAAAGATCAGACCACAGGAGAACAGTGTGAACTGGGTGTCAATATCAGTCTCATATAAAGAGATCAGAAGGAAAGGAAGTCGTAATATATGTGGGTTTAATTTAACACAGACTGAATATTTACTTTCTAAAATGTTGATTGTAAAATAAATAGTTTTGTGGCTCTGTAATGAAGAATGTAAAGTAACTGGAGTTTTTATTCTCATTTTATCTGCATTAAGAATATTGCTCTACTTTGTGATTTTTGGGATTAAATTAAAATTAATTTAGAAACGTGTCAGAATGGCCATGTCCACACATAGCTGGGTATTTTTAAAAATGGAGATTTAAAATGTTATTTAATTTATTTTAAATCTGTCCACACAAGCTACATGTTGAAAAATATCTTTTGCTACATGAAAACGCTAAACGCCCTGTTAAGTGCTGTCAGGAGCATGCCTAATCAACAGGGGGTGATATACCTCTAAGTGTAAAGCTATGTTGGCCAATCACAAGCCTAGACAAAACGTCATTACCAGTTCCGGTAGTTTAACAACAATGGTGCGTCGCGGGAAAGTTGAGTCATATGTTTGGACTGACTGCTTACTCGGCGACAACAGCGATGTCCTTGACATGTGAAACTTTTTTTGCCATTCCTCTGCAACGACCATTTGATTTTCAAAGATTTCCCACCATGTAGAAGGCCGACCGGGTCTCGTCCAAAACCGCCGTCACTGTCTGCATGGTCTGTGATGTCGGAGTTTTGTATGTAGCAGCAGTGAGCTTTGTATTACATTCTGGTACCTCTATTCCTTAATGTAAAGTGTCCAGTAAGCAAAGTTAACACAGTCAGTAGTTTACATAAGTCTGCCATTGCACAAAATATCTTCATAAACAAAGCTGACATCAAATCAAGGAGACCGGCACACAGACAATGATGTCAATTCGTTAAAATCTTTGTTTCCCCTGTCCACACAACACCACTGAAGATGGAGTTTTGGAAAATCTTCACCTCGGAAGGAGTTTTCGAAAATCTCCGTTTTCAACCACCTTAAACTGTGTTTGCATGTGGACGAAAGGTCAAAACGCAGAGAAAAATCTCAGTTTTAAAAAATACCCAGCTATGTGTGGCCTATGATCAGTGAACATATAAGAGCATTTCTCTTTCAGTCCACCAGAGGGCGTGCAGACACCACTTTTAAATGACTTCTTCACTTCACTCATTTTTTCTGAAAGATCCTGGCAACTGACAAGCAACATACCATTAAAAAAAAAAAAACACAAACCACGACAACAACAAAAAGAACACTTGGCAAGCGATGCTCAGCAGGTTCAAGTTCCTCAACCAGTCACAAAGAATCAAGACATTCCTCTTCTCCATTCATTACACAGATAAAAAGTGCTGATATAACTCTTTATGAAATATACACAAGTTTGGTTTCATTTTCAGAAATCTGTTCTTGTGGAAAAAATAACTTTTCAAGAATAGTAATTACATTCACTGCCAAGTCATGTGTTCTAGCTTTTATAGAAATGCCAAAGATCACATTTTCTCTTGCAATATCACCGAGATATTTAAATTGATGAATAACTAGTAATGCTAATCTTCCCAAAATGCACAGGTAAATTTACTCTAATAAAATAAATGATCTGTTGTTTCAATCTGTTCACCATGTCCAGCTGTTACAGTCTAGACCAAAAGAGCATCTTAAAAAATTCTTGAATGGACAAACACCATTTCTTTTGCTCTGGGTGAGAGTGGAAAGGTAAAAATATTTCGGTCTCAATTTTGTAACTTCATGATTGCAGAAATTATATTTTTGTTTGAAATGCATTCCTAATTATAATATGAAATGTTGGGCTAGTGAGAGCAGGTTCACTCACCAAAAGGAGTTACATGACTATGATGTACATTATTGGACATTTGATGGTGTATTTTACAAGAATATAAGAATTTGTTGAAAGAGGGGAGTTATGAATTAGATGTAATTTAGTTTTCATTTTAAGCCAGAAGTCCTAGAAAAAAAACTATTATTCTGAGTATTTAGGTTACTATTTTTCATAAATATGGTGGTGTCATCAGTCTAAACAACATCAGTTGTTTGCCTCCCGCTGTCAATTTTACAAATGTTTTTTATAGGAATGGAACACATTTCCCCTGTAGCAATAATAAAGTGCAGGGGTGAGAGGCAACCTTGTTTAATTCCTTTGTTAATTGAGAATCTTTGCAATGAACCCTGTAGTAATGAGACTGAACTATTCATGTCCTAAGTAACAACCAAATTTTTGATGTTTTCTCCAAAACATAAGTTTGCATTCAATAAAACTGAAGGCTTCAAAGAAATCTAAATGATAGACCAGTAGGTCAAGCTCAAGCTGTACATTGAATACACCATACAACATGAATACACCAACATTTCAAGAAACCTGACTGTGCATCTGAGATCATTTGCATAATCCCGGTTTTTAATCTGTTAGTGTAGACACGAGTTAAAATTTTATAGTTATTATTTTGCAGAGTTATGGGCCTGAGATTCTTAATTGCTTGACAGAAGGAATCACTTTTGAGGAGATTTTAATTCAATTTCCAGTAATCTCTTTTCCCTGAGACAAATGCATGTAGGTCTAAGAATTAGTTGAACCATGATCTGTTAGATGTGCTACAAAAACTAAGGAGTCAGACTCTAAACTATTCCCATTTTCCTGAAATCTATTCAGAATTGACACAATACAAAAGTAAAATAGGATTATAATGATGTCTCTAGTATTTTGAAGCAGTTCTATCAAGCCACTCATCCATCAGCATATTAAAATCACCTCCCAATGTAAAGTCCTCTGTAGGATCTATGACATAAATCCTTTACGGTCATTATAACTTCAGCAATCATAGTTTTGTTTTGGTTGGTGGTGTTATATATTTTTTTTTCGAAAGATTAGAAAAATATTATCTAGTTCAAAGACACAGATTATCCAATGACCATTAATGTCCTTGCTAGAATTTAAAATTTTACCAGGAAAAGAGAAAAAGTGTCATAGCTGACACTATAGGAATGCTATGGGAATGCTTCTTTGCAGAAGTTGTGTCTGAAGCACTGTGTGAAATTATTATGATTTTTTGGCTCGGGTAGGTCATATGATGGAAATGCACACAAGCAAGACCATATAAGGGCATCTATGTCACATTACTCCAGCTTGTACTTGAAGGAACATGCATAACCTGGTATAGATCCCTTTCAAGGGAACTCAATGCTATGGGAACATCAATACCAATGTCACCGCAGATTGGGGGATGTCTGTCCTGGAGGTTGTGAAATGGCACAAGCAAGCCAAGAGCAGAGCACCACTAGCCCTGCAGGACCTTGGACCTGGGTGTGGGGTCCAGGTTCTAGAACTGCCATGGGATACCGAATTGTCTTGACCATACCAGGAGCAAAATCCGGATAGTAGAGTGTACTAAGAGGGTCTGCAGATCTCCTATCCTTCTTAAGGAGCTTCAACGTCTCAGATGCTGACACCATTGGCTCAGTGGGGACTTCAAGCAATCCCTCTAGGACCACTGAGAGGTCCCAGAAGATCTGCAGAAGGGTCTCAGCTGCCTGGCACTATGCTGAAAGCGACAGACCAGAATGAATGTAGAACCCGGAATCTCGATCTGAGAGGGGAACATGTTATATGGCCCCTTTTCTCAGAAGTGAGAAGAGTTCCTGGTATGCTTGCGAAATCCCCATGGTGTGCAGCGCCACACCAGCTTGTCTAGCAACCGTGTAGGCCTACCCTATAAGGGTTAATGTGGCCCTACTGGGATTGGATGGGAGAGCAGGCTTCCTTCATGTGGCCAATGCAGGGTTCACCTAAGTCACCTAGTTCATCTAAGTAAACAATAGCGGAGTAGTTGGAAGTGGCTTGGAAGAACAAACAGGCAGAACATGGATTTCCCTATGACCTGGACATCTCCGCATGGAGGTCTGGAAGAAACATGAGATGACTGTGTGAAGGTGGAACACGGCCTGAGGTAAGGTAGTGGTCATAAACCTTAGAGCAGGCAACGCTAAACTTTTCCTCAGCTTAATCTAGGCTAAGTTCAGCCACAACATGTGTAACCAACTCCAAGAGCTCTTCATATGCCACAGTATGTGGTGGCAATTTGACTGCTGATTATTCCTCATCACCAACACCACACAAACACAAATGGCAGTGGTTCAGCACCTCAGATAGCAGTGCTGTCATAGAGCTGTGGAGAATCAGCACCATGGCCTGCACCGCTAAATTAGAGTGTAAGACAAAGCAGAAGTTGGAAAGCCTGCACGAACCCTCTGGGGGGGGTTTCACCTGCTTCACCTTTCCATGAATGCATGTGATGGTCTAAGCCTTCTGCCAGGCATGCCACAGGTGTCAACTGAGAATCCAGTGCATTTCAAACCCCTCCCAATCATTGCCTTTCGAGTACGTTGGCATAGGTCTCATCTCACCAGTCTGGAGTCAAGAATACATCCTGGTAATGATGGATTACGCAACCGGGTACCGGAAGGCGGTCCTACATCAGAAGGCCACCTACCGTAATGTTGCCAGGGAGCTGCTCACACTCTTCAGTCATGTGTTAATCCCTAAGGACATCCTGACCGACCAAGATACGGCCTTCACCTCACAACTAATGGCTGATCTGTGTCAGCTTTTGCAGGTCAAACACCTGAGGACGTCCGTGTATCACTCGCAGACTGATGGACTGGTGGAGCAGTTCAATCAGACCCTCAAGAGGATGATACACCAGGTGGTAGATGAGTAAGAAAGGAACTGGGACCTCTTCCATCCCTATATCCTCTTTGCCATCTGAGAGATGCCTCAAGTGTCAACAGGGTTCACCCCATTTAATCTCCTGTTTAGACGGCGACCTCGGGGACTGTTAGATGGGGCCCGTGAAGCATGGGAAGGACAGCATTCATCATTTTGATCCACGATCGACTATGTGCAGGACATGCAGGTGAGGATTGACAGAGTGGGGCCCATCATAAGGAAGCACATGTATGAGTATACAACCAGCCTGGGAGTTCCAACCAGGGGACCAAATAATGCTCCTAGTCCCCAACACCGCCTGCAAGGTGTTGGCCAAATGTCAGGGCCCGTATACAGTCCTCGAGCGGGTGGGACCTGTGAGTTATCACCTTCAATAGCCAGGTAAGTGTGCAGACACCCAACTGTATCATATTATCATATTAAAGAAATGGTTGCTGGCTGTGTCTGTGTTTGCTTGTGCTGTCACAGATCCTCAAGAGTGCAAACTGTTCAGGAGGGGAGAAGATCTCTCACCAGCCCAGCAGCAAGATGTCATGGAGCTCATTGACCAGTTTGTCTATGTCTTCTCATCCACCCCTGGGCTCACGCAGCTGGTACAACACGAGATCAAAACCCCTCCCAGGATGGTGGTTCGCTAGCAGCCATACAGGGTCCCTTTGTCACGCTATAGAGGAGGAAGTACAGTGAATGCTAAAAGAGGGAATTATACAGGAATCTGCCAGCCCATGGTCTAGCCCTATTGTGGTGGTGCCCAAGCCCAATGGATCCCTCTGCCTCTGTAACGACTTCCTTGGAGGTTCAACCAAATCAGAATTCAACTCCTACCCCCTGCCTTGTGTGGATGACCTCTTGGAGAGGCAAAGAAAGGCCTGGTTTGTTTCCACCCTCTATCCCACCAAAGGCTACTGGCAGGTAGCCCTATCCCCTGATGCCAAGCCAAAAAACAGACTTCACCACCTCCAGAGGCTATTGGCAGTATTGAGTCTTGCCCTTTGCTCTGCATGAAGCCCCAGCAACATTGCAGCTCCTCATGGTCATCGTCTATACGTGGGCTACTGCACAGGTCGGATGTTGCTGCGACCACAGAAAAAGAAAGTAGAGGCCATCAGGGAGTACACCTGGTCCACCACCAAGAAACAGGTACATGCCTTTCTGGGTTTGGCAGGTTACTTCTGAGATTTGTCCCAAACATCTAATCTATAGTCTCCTTTAGAGTCCTTTCAGACCTCACCAAAAAGGGTCAACCAAACCGGGCACAGTGGACTAAGGAGACCGTACGGGCTTTCCTGCAGCTGAAAACAGAGCTCACCAGCCACCCTGTGCTCTGTACCCTGCAAGCACCCCCTCGATGAACTCTGTTTTCTGTTTATAAGAAAATAAAATGCACCTGAATCAGTTTCTGCATTGTTTCTATTTCTGAAGTCCAGATAGACTGAGGTCATGTGACCACTTATTATAAAAGTTTATATTCTGTATTTTGACACTTAATTGTCATTTCAACACATATTGTAAATGAAAATGTATTTCGTGTGTTATGGAACAGGTATATGCTCAAAATGCGTTATTTAATATACAGTATATATAAACATACTTAAAATGGTGCAAATAAAGAAATAAATACATAAATAAATAGTAATAATTATACACATTATAGATCTACTATTACTGCAACATACTTGTTAGCGTAATTAGCATACCGTGCTATATGGTAAATAACATAAAAACCAATGCGAGCTCATACCACCACATCCTTGCATATACGCTGAAGTTGCATTTCCATGGGAACCACCGTGATTTACCACTCAAGTCCAGAAAAGTGTGAAATAGTTTTAAAGATTTACACACGCAGATTCCATTGCATTAGCATTAAACTGGAGACAGTAACATTAGTCTGGTTATGGCTTTAGCCAACAAGCAAACTAGCAAGTCCCGTCTCCTTGATGACTACCTGATGAGTTTTACTGTCTGTTAGCCAAATATAAAATTGTAGCCAATTATAGTATTCTTCGAGACAGCATGCCACCACTGGAAGTGAATGCACTTACTAAAATAGACCAGCATAACACACAAATTTAAATAACAGTGTAATGAATTGTCAGATGCAGACTGAGTAGGATCCATTTGTAGGTGTTTAATGAATAATCAAAATCGTCAGACAAAAAATCACAAGAACAAGGGCAGGTAAAATGGTCAAAACCAGAAAGGCAAACAGCGATGCAAAACAAATCAGATAAACGCGAGACTGATTCAGAAATTGAGAAACAAAACGAAGTCAATACACAATAAAGCAGTCAGAACAACGCAATGGCAAATGGCTCCGTATGGAATGAATCACAATACTTTGCGTCTTGGTGTTGCGAACACACTGCTTAAATGTTCGAGAAAACCCGGAACTGTTCCCAGGGGGTGGTGCCAAAACTTGGGGGAGGGCTCCCTCCAGTGGACAGGTGCCAGTGGCTTTGTTACAAGTAGTCCAGGGAAATCCAATTGAATAATTTTATACACAATTAATCATTAAAGCCATAAATAATATAAATTTTAATAGTTATATGATTCAATATGTATAAAACATGAGAAATTAAACACGGTTAATAAACATTTTAGAATATCATTTCTTAATAGAAAAAAAAAACCCATGACCCATTCTGCATTTAATAAGTGTAGCAGCTACATAGATTATATTATTTATGTGTGGAAGGAGGTGAAATGGTTAACAGAGGAGTTTTTAATAACGTGGCTGTGTTTTTGCTCCTCCTCCTCCTCTCTCTCTC